>NC_053160.1:151203459-151503459 GCF_016835505.1 Polypterus senegalus | reverse complement strand
CTGTTTGTTTAGATAATTAATGCCTTTCTATTTATGCGTGACTAGAGCCTGGTTATAGACAAAATCAGTAGAACCAATTTGGTCACAGGGTGACTAAGTAACAAGGGATAGGAAAAATGACCTGGCTGACTGATCAAAATATCATCCAGGCTGCAGTTTTGTGATCCTAAACTACAGACTGTTTTTTTTTTTCTTTTTTTTTGTATTACCCTAACCCATAATTCAAGTATTAGAGAGTTTCACTACCTGATTTATGTAACATGAATTCCAAGTAACCAATTGAAAACATTGTTCAACCTAGAATTAAAATTAGATTCTTCACTGTGTTCTATAAATTTAGTTACCTGACTGTTATCTGTATATATACTATATATAATGCAACACTGACTGACTCACTCACTCACTTATCAACAAAAACATTTTTCCTATTTAGCTACAAAGCTGAAGTTTGACAGCAGGCCCGCCGCCAGGGGGGACAAACTGGACTCTGGTCCGGGGCCCTAATGGAAGGGGTCCCCTTTACGCTGATGTGCGCGTAGATATATATTCGGACAATTATTCAAGTTACATGTAAAAAAAAAGTTAAATCATTTAGCTTACAACAATGCAAGCGAGTGTTTTAATAGCCGCACGCTCCACGCAAGTAGATATCGTGCTCGGGTCGTGTGAAACACGCTTGTCAAAGGGGGCTGGCAGCGGCACACTTCTCAAAGACAAAGGAGAGCCGACGCCTACGTCCTTGAGCTTGACATTGAGTAGTATGTTTGTTGTACAGGGTATGTGGGATAATGGATTGACTTCGCCTCCGTAATTGAATACTTCCACTTCACACACACAGGCGCTGTTCTGTCTCAGACAACAGCGTTATTGTTGTGCACTATCGTGGATGTTGACGTGTATGGTGTAGCAGAAGCCCATCTCCGTAGTTTGATAATTCATTCGCTTGGATGTTTATTGTTGCTTTTAAATCAGTGATGAATTTGCGTTGGTTTTGTGTGTATCACTAAAGATTCTGGATCACCCGTAATTTTTGAAAACTTTGAAGTTTGATACAGCAAGTTACCATACTGATTTTACACCATGTAGATAACCCTAACCGTTAGTATATATTAAAATGTTCAGATGTTACTCCTATTCATTGCATTGGTATAATTGTACCGTTACATGTTAGATAATACATAGGCCTATCTGATTAATGTATTGTTTCAATTCCGCTACGAGCTTCTGTTAGCACTGGCTTTCCTTCTCACAGTCAAACTTTGATGTGCGAGAAGGCTTAACTCATTAAGTATGGTATTCATAAATACAGCATTGTCGCTGTCGGATAAACTACATTTCGATCATTTTGTATACATATTTGAAGGTTTTGGCATGTCGGGACCCGGGGGAAGGCAGAGGGGCCCACACGTACCCAGTTGTCTGGGGCCCAAATATTTCTGGCGGTGGGCCTGTTGACAGGTTAATACATCTAGAGCAGTAGGTAGTTTCTCCTGCGCATTGGGAAGCCAAACAATTGCCATAAAGCTTGTTCAGCAGCAGTGGCCTCGATTTCATCCCATGCCAAGTTGACTGCACAAAGCTCTTTGAAAAAGGTGCGCCAACAGTTTTGCTTCAGTCATTCTTGCTTCTGTTTTTCATGCACTGGCATCCACAGCATGGTCACTTTTGGTATGCATTCTGGAGGCATGTGGAGAATGTTGCCCAAAAGCCGAAACCGCTGTTCAGTGACAATATTGGCTAGAGGGCGAGTGACAGTTCGACTGTATACTTCTTCATTTCTGATGTGGTCACAGTATGAGAAATGAAATATCTGTCAGAGGCACTGTTGCTGGAGCACATTCAGGTTGCAGTGGCCTTCCACTTTTCACTGGCATAAATACAGGTAGGAATTACAATCGAATTCAGAAGGTGAATTTTAGTGGGTAGGGTGATGCTGTTAGATTTCAAGATAGGCCCCACCAGCACATAACAGGCATCGTCTTCCCAATCTGTCATATGGTGTCTTGGTTGGATCCACCGTCTGTAGCCACAATGCTACCAAGACAGGTGAAGTAATCCAGTCCTTTGAGGCGCTGTTGATCGATATAGATGGAGGTAATGATATTGGAGTACCCTACACGTAGAATCTTGCTTTTCAACACACTGATTCGCAACCCAGCTTTTGCCGCCTCATGCTCCAACTCCACTGTGTACTCAGTGATCACTTGCTGAGTGGTTCTGAGCAAAGCAATATCATCGGCGAAGTCCAAGTCTGCATATTAATATTTGGGTTTAAACACCAATAGAAGTCAAAAATGTCTTGATGGATTTATTTGAAATTGTAGAAATAACAAAATTAGCTGAAACATGTATTTTTATTTGTTGATATTAATAATGCTCTAGTACGTGGAAACCTTCTAACGCTCCATGTCCCCCTATGAGCCACAGCGATGACCACGATTGCATGGAGAAACGGGGCATGCCAGTTTATGAAAATAAAGTTAATCTTTAGAAGCTAAGTGAAAAGACAAAGTCCCAAAGAGACACCTATAGTAAGTGCTGTAAAGCTCAAGTGCTTACCAGGTGCTGTGGCTGTGAGCACAGACAATCTTGTGCAACAGATTCAGTAAGAAAGGTATTGTATACCACCTCCCACCATCTTATCTGCAACCATGTGCAAATGCCAAAATGGGGATTACTGTACCCTTCAATCCCTGTGCTGCTCTAGATTTCAACAGAGTTTACAAGATTTAAATAATAGTATCGTTTAAAATTGCATTTCATCAAAGATAGGAATGGTTGCATTTCCTTTTTCCTCAGCTGCTTTGGAATAAAAGTTTCATTGTTTCACTGGATGCAGTTAACTTAGGACAGTTTTTCTAATCTTTTATGGTCATTGGACTCAGTTTTACCTGTTTAAGTTACTTGACAACCTACACACAACATTTGAAAAAAAGGTAATAATTCTTGTGCTTGGAAAAAATGGGGGGAGTGGACACCTTGGTGAAACAAGTGCAATGTGAAATGATAAATATCGTGCAGCTTTGTTATTCACTTTGATAAAACAGGGGTGTGTCACATGTGATAATAAATCTGAGATAAACAGATCACACTTTTTTTTTATTAGTGTATAGCCTTACACTTTTTGAAAAAGCCAGCACTGTTGTCCACCTGCATATCGGCATTAAGCTTGCAATACCAATCAATGATTAGTTTTAGGTGCTTTTTGAAGTTAAAAAAACAAACAAACCAACAAACAAAGAGGAAATAACAAAAGTAAATAAAATACTGTAATAGTAATAATTACACTTCAAATTAACCAATAGAGACAAGCCGCAGCTCAACAGAATGCAGCTGATGGAGATGCTGTTTTTCTGAATATGATAAGAAGAGCACAGGGCATTTCTTTTGAGTGAGTAAAAGTAGTTAGTAAGTTTTGGGGTTTTTTTGGTAGATATTTATTCAAAATCATCTTTATACTGAGGCAGCGTTAATCTTAGTTTTTAATGCTAATGGAGAATCAAGAATTTTAAGAGGTTTTATAGCTGATATCTTTTATTACGGAGTTCTGCTGTAATCTCTTTCAAACCAACACCATCAAGGATTGTACATCGTAAGTTCAACAGTAAGCAGTTTGACTGAACTAATGATTTTTTCTCCTGGTTAAAAAAAATGCAACTGTTGTATACAGAAAAGTAATTAGTTGCTTAGCACATCCGATACACTATGGCTGAGGCTCAGTAACTTAGAAAAGCACAGCTAGTCAAAATATAAAGTCCAAAATCTGCCCCCCAAATATCTTTGCAGCGTTAAATATTATATACTAAACAAATGCTAGTCTGGAATTAATGCGGTTTTGTTTTTCCCTTTCTACTTAGCAAAGCTTGGCTTAGATACATTTTCATTAGTTGAAGCCTTGCCAGATAGTATTTTTTAAAACGTAACTTTTCGTTTGCATTTTGGCCTTTTGTCCACATGCAAACTGTGTTTTAGGGCCCTTTTGAAAAACTTCCAGGGTGAAGATGCTTAGAAACTCCATCTTCCCTGTTTATTTTCTCTGTTTAGACAGGGAAAACAGAGTTTTTGGCTTGTAATGTCAGTGTGCACCAGTATCTGATTTAATTGATGTTAGTGTGTGCAGCTGTTTTGTTTACATGAGACAATTTTGTGCTGCTGTGGTCATAGCTAAAGTAGTACTGCTGTTAACTTTGTTAACAGGACTTTTTACATGTTTACATTTACACAAACAATTATATAATCACTATATTGAGTAACATAGGCATCATAATTCGCTGTGGAGGTCACTGCTACATTGAACACTTCGACAACACAGACTCCTAGTTGGTGGGATACCTTTAAGAATGCAGGTGTTGTTGAACAGAATTTTCATTTGTCAAGGACATTGCTGTTGTATTTGAGTGAGCCCGCACATCACAGGAAAGACGACTGTAATGAGATCGCCAGTCCTTGTTTCAAAAAAGCTGCCTGCATACTCCACTATTTATCAGACGAAGGGAGATTAGGCAAGATGGCAAACACTTTCAGGTTGTGAAGAAAGGTGGTTTCTACAATAGTAAGGCAAGTCCACTTGGGCCCTGTATATATACAGTTACCTGCAACTGAGTCCAAAGGAATGTTTAGCAGGGTTTCATCAGGACTCATGTAAAAATAAAGCAGCCACCCAGAAATTGCTTGAATTATTCGAACAGAAAGGGGAGGTTTTTTTTTAATGTACAAGCCATCTATGATTACAAGTGTTCATTCATATTGATGTCGTAGTGAAATGGTTGGGTAGTGTTCATGACACCTGTATTTTCACAAATTCCATGCAGAACGCACATTTGGAAAAAAAGGCAATAGACATTAATCTAAATGACATTCCCCTAACTAAAAACATTACAATATGCAAGCTTTCGAGGCAACTCAGGCCCCTTCTTCAGGCAAGATGTAATCAAAGCTTGCATATTGTAATCTTTTAGTTAGCCAATAAAAGGTGTCATTTTGCTTGGCTTTTCTCTACATTCATAATGGCTAACATGGTACAACACCCTAGTACTCCTCTTGAGGGCAATCGTCTCCTATTTTCCATCTGCATGTCCGCAATATTTTTGGATACGCTTATACGCAAACTGCTACAGCGAAACAATGAAATCACAAGCGCACAAATGCGTAGATCCTCACGCTATGGGAGAACAAGGAACACTGAGTGAGCTGACGAGCTGGCAGTGTCAGCTTGGGTGAATCCGCGAGTCGAGGTGGATTGGGAAACGCGTCACGCATAACCACAGCCTGGCTCGTGGCTCATTACGCGAGCCAATGCTCGTATTTAGATCCGAATTTTTTGCTCATACTTTCCTCTTATCTTGAATTTCTCGTATACAGAGGTGATCGTATCTAGAGGTTCCACTGTATTTGTATCCAAACATTTTAGCACCTGTATGACTTATCAACAATGGTTTGTGCAGCCTGGGAATGTCTAGGCATGGAATCAGGCCAGGTTGGAAGTTGTTCTGTGGAAGTTGACATCCTGGACTTGCCTGGGCAGGTCTGATCGAGCTTGACGCTGTCTCTGCATGCTATAAAGGTGGCTTGCATACACCGATCCTGCTCATTTGGTTTATATAGTGTGTATGTATAATAGTGTAGTAAAGTATAGTATCTGTAGCAATATAACAGTAAGTAAGCTTGATGCTATAGACATTTTGGTGTAGGGCGATGTCTCATTAATGTCGTAACAGTTGCGATACATTATGCTATATCTGTTGATGACTGCTTTTGTGAAGAAGGCTTATCATCTGTATTTTGGCTGCAAAATTGGTGATCAAGACAAGGAATGGGTGCCTCACATTTGCTCGAAAGATGATGCTGTTTGCTGTTCCGATGATATGACGAGAACAGAAAGACCATGTGATGGACTGTTACTTCTGTTTGACTAATGTGTCTGGTTTCTCTGCCAAAAACAAGAAGTCAATTGAATATCCTAATCTGCCTTCAGCAATGTGACCCGTGCCACATGACGACAGTCTTCCAATTCCGAAACCACCAGAGGATTGGACCTTAGATGAACCAGATGAAGAAACTGCAATGCAGGGTACTGACAGTGACATTGACCCGGATTTTGAGCCGTGCTCATCAGGCAATCCACATCTGATAACATAGTCCGAATTTGGTCAGAGATTTGGGTCAGTCAAAACCAATAGCCGAGCTGCTAGGTTCAAGACTTAAGGAATCGTGTTTCCTTCACTAGGTACGGAATTTTCTGTGTTTCAAGGCCGATATCATGATATAACCACATTTTTTGCACAAGTCAACAGTCTATGTTTCTGTTGTGATGTTGAAGGATTATTATTCTCAGCCTTGGGTTGTGATCACAACCCGGAAGAGTGGCATCTCTTCATAGATTTGTCAGTGTTAAGCCTCAAAGCTGTTCTGCTACACAATGGCAACGTTTATCTTTCAGTTCCCATTGGCTATGCAGCACACATGAAAGAAATGTATGAGAATATGGAACTGTTGCTGAAGCACATCCAGTATAGCTATAGTAAAGATATTTTTGCCACCTCTTCACATAAAACTGGGATTCGTGAAGAATTTTGTGAAAGCACTGAACAAGGAAGGTGAAGGTTTTCGTTATTTAAGTGGCATTTAAATGGCATTTTTGTTGGCCCCCAGATCAGACATGTTATAAGTGACAAGCAGTTTTAAGATTTGTTAGTTGGGCTGGAAAAGATTGCCTGGAAAGCATTGTTGACAATTTTCTGGGCAATTACAGAGCCCCAAACTACATTCAGCTGGTAGACAAACTTCTCAAAGCGTACACAACACAACACAATGAAGTGCAACATGTCACTCAAGACTAATTTCCTCCACTCACACTTGGACTTCTTTCCCGCAAATCTCGGTGCTGTCAGTGACGAACACGGTAAAAGATTTTGCCATGTCATTGTTACGATGGAGAAACGATACCAGAGCAACTGGAATCCATCAATGCTTGCTGACTACTGTTGGATACTGCAACATGATGCACCAGACATTGAATACAAAAGAAAATCAGGAGCAAAACACTTTTAATTCTGTTGAATTTAATAGCTTATGCAAAACATAAATGTGACTAAATATGTTATTGTCAGTAAACATTTTTTAGAGTTCTTACAGTGATGCAGTAAAACCAAAACTATATTTGTGCAAAGTAGATACTTGTCACAATCAGCAAAAACATTTCAGGAAGCAAGACTTTTCAAAAACATTGTTGGGCGGTGTTATCTATGCCTGTTTCGTGCTTGACAGCAGATTTTTGCGTTTTCATGTGGATGGAGATTTTTTTAGAAACTCCCATTTTAAAAAATACCTGGGTACTTGTGGACTAGACCCATGTTTCAAGCTTCATGAGCAACAGTGTATTTTATCCAGGACTAACTTCCATTCACTGTGCTGATGAACAAGCAAGTAAGAATTTCATCGTACTGTATTAACTTTGCAGTATGTACATGTACCAATAAATCTGAATTTGTACTACCTGAAAATCTCATTGAAAGGTTCTGTTCCCAATGTTGTTTCAGATTACAAGTGTGCCCTTTTGACAACACTGATAAAGTCTGGAGATACTTCCTGCTCATGGTAAAAATTTGGATAGTGTAATTACTTCCGTAGATGGTGACAGAAGATTAAGAAAGTTGCTCCAGTATACAATTCTCTATGTCAATATTGATCACATTTCATATATTAAATGTTTTTGTACTTAATGGATGGTTTTAAATATACAATTTTCTTGTAAGTGAATAATTGAAGATAATATCTTATCTTAAGTACTGAACCAATGATTTTTTCCTTTTTGGTACCAGTTAATTATTGGCGGTATGCAGAGCTAAGCATAGTTGGAGGACTTAGTGCAATGGTTTCTGTAATGTAAACCATACAGGTACAGGTTAAGTTCTGTCCTGCCATATTTGTATGCTATATAAATTTATAACCCAGCAGTACAACTGAAAGTTAGGTTAACAACATGCTCCTCTGTGCTTCAGGCTTCAGATCTCTGGAATCTTTTTAAATCCGGGCCTCTTTTTATTCCGAATGAATTAATTGTATCCAATTATAAAGATTTGTTAATATCAATAGGACTGCAATGAAAATGTAAAAGTTTAAGGAGAATGTTCATTTAAACAAGATTAATTCACTTAACTGGTGTTGCCTTCATTTCACATTCTCTGATAAGGTTTCATTTAACACTGTCCATCAGGTTGTTAAAATTTAATTTATTTGATTTTGTAATTAGGATTTTTTATTATGTGAGCTGTTATAAGGCATTGATTTTTTTTTTGTTTAATTTTTAAACTGAAGCGCAAAGCTATTAGCACAATATAATGTGACGTTATTCAGACCAATCTTGAAACATGAAATTTTATAACCCCAATAATAAATTTAGCAGAATAACCTTGAATTGGTTTAAGATGGTTTAAAAATGTAATGTTATGTTTACAGGAACTTAAACCAGCAGCTTAATATCAGTGTTTAGTAGGGAAAATTGATCTGTTAGGATCACACTCTGTAAGGTTTGATTATTCATTTGAAAAACATAAATCAACAAAGATAATATTAATGTAACTAATAGAAATGGACTAGCATCGTATTATTCTCATATACACATGATACACATGACAAGAATGATTCAAATATCTTCATTTCTTTCATGATCTCTAGGCTGAATTCTGTTTGCAAAGCCAGTCTTTTTTACAGGTAAGTGGGAGGTGATCTTATGTATCCATTACTGATTTTAAAGATGTGTAATCTTTTGCCCTTCTAGCTGGCAATTTATTTTTGAATAAAACAAAAAATGTGCCACTTCAGATATGTTTTAAGTATCTAGGGAGTTCTATCGGATATTTTTTCAAAGACACATTAGTTTCCATAAAAATAACAGTTTCTGCAGAGATAATATCTTTACCTGCTAAACATTAAGTATTCAGTGGCAATTTGAATTAGTAAAGCTTGTTATCTTCAAGGATAAGTGGAGCATGATCAGAAAGTGCAATGGTGCACCAGTTGGAAGATTGGATACACAGTAGCAAATTTATAGAAAATGATACTATTATACTATGATACATTGAATATACAAAAAAAGAGTCTTGAATATGGGTAGAGAGACCATCATCTTAGATAACCTGCTAGTGCATCTAGGTGAGGAGTCTAAAGCAGGGTTTAATATTCAGCAAACATCTATTACCTTTGTATGCTCATGTTGATTTGTTGTTAAGAAAATAAAAAAATATATTAGATATGTTATTTATCATCCTAATTAGGCAGACACATATTATCTAGAATTAGTTCCATTTAATGCATGATAGAGTGATCATCATTTGTTTCAGAATCTATTTCAGAAATAACAAGAGGGGATTGATTTTTGAATCTATGTTCCTCATTCCTCTGATTTTAAACGTAATGAAACAACTCTCCAATGCATGGTTTTTTAACCTATTTTGATCTTTTCTATTTAAATTTGCCAAAAGGGTGACATATATCTGATTTCAATTAGTGAAGATGAGATACCACATATATTTGTCATTTTGTGGTTGATACTCCAACTATGTGTAATGATGATTATTTGGTCTTTGGCATTTACTCTTTATCTTTCTTATAACATTAATATGTATTATTCTTTTAAAAATCTTCATCAGAAAGTCATATTTAAGTCAAGTTTAATATACCAAACCCTGCAGGTAGTTATATCAATGGTTAAAAAAAAAGTTGGGAATTGCTGTCCCTTTGCTTTCCCAACATAAGGCTAAATTTTTAGAATTCCAGTCCTCTGGCAAGTTTTACACCAAAAAAGAACATGTGTCTCCCTATTAACATAATAAAATTATCAGATTATAAGAAACACTGAATTTTTATTTCTTGATAAATTAAATGTGCAAATAGAGTGTGCTAACAGTTCAGCATTACTGACAATATACACATCTATAACAGCTGTCTTCTTTATTGTTGCTAATAGAATTAGTGTGCCTGATAGCATTAGTGTGCTGTTTGTCTTCTAGGGCACTTATTTTTGCACATTTGTAGTATGTAATCCAGGGCTATGAAATTACTTAAAAAATCTTCCGGTCAAAAGTTTTAGAACCCCAAACCTGCAGCACAAAGTCTCCTCTTCACAGTAGAAACTGAGACTTGCTTTTTATGACTACTGTTAACCTGCGATTGAAGCTGTTGTGCGGTGAGGCACCTATCACACAAACTGGTGACACTCAGAAACTTGTCTTGTGATTGGGTTGTAACTTTGGGTCTGCCAAATCTCTTCCTATCAGAGTTTCTTCCAGCTTGCAGTTGCCTTCGTATTGTGCAGGACTCTGTACTCACTGACACTGATTTTTTTTGGCAATTTCTCTAAATGAAAGGCCTAAACTTTTTACAGTGTAATAGTGTCCAAATAGTACTTCAGAGAATGCAGTGACATAGTCTCTACCAACTCGTACTTTATGACAGACAGAGGATTTTAAGTAATCAACAGAAGTTTGACACCTGTGCAAGAATTAATTTGCTTTAATCTGTAGGTTGTAACCCTATTAGTTGTTCCTGGAAGAAGTCCCATTTGTAATATTCTGATATTTCCTTTTTCTTTTTTTGCTAACCTGAACTTTAAATTGAAACCTCTGGAAGTTTACTACTTACCTTTTCACCATTTTAGATCATCACTGCATTACAACTGATTGAATTTGAAGAAAAACTGGAAAAACCAAGGTGTTCTAAAACAGTAGTATAGTTTTGATCATTTTATTAATTACAGGTGGTTTTAAACTGGGCAACATGCAAATTTCCGTGCCTTCCCAGATTCAGGTGTTAAGGTTTAATTCCTAGCATGATCACAGTTTATATAAACTTTTAACTTCTGGCTGGATTAACTGTTATGCCTTCACTTTTTATTTGATTGAAGCGTTGGTTTTGGTCATCCACCCCATGCTGCTGATGAAGACTGCATCTCACCAAGCAACATTATACAGTATTTGTAGTCAATTCAAGTTGGGGAGCATGCATTGGTACAGTGCGTTGCCACACCCACCACACGATGAAACAGCTTGGGATCCCGGTTAGCAACCCCCCAGGCTGACATGCGGTACAGCTCCACCCTCCTGAAATGAACTTCTATCTACCTCACCCAGGTGTTACATGGGTGACCCCTTGGCCTGATCCAGCTACTCGGTTCCCCAACAATGAAGATCCTGCGTGCTTTATCACCCTCGGGGAATCGCACCACATGGCTGTGTTGCCGTCACTAATGCTCCCTTACAATGCATGTATTGTGCCTCATTCGGGACTCCATAAGCAACCACTCATTCAACACAGTCAAAGTCAAGCCAACAGTGCCCAAAGATTTTGCAGAGGGACACAGTATCAAAGGAGTCCAGTCTTTGTCTCAGGTCACTGGATAGTGTCCATGTCTCACGACCATATAGCAAGACAGGAAGCACCAGGACACTAAAGATTTGGACCTTCGTCCTTTTGCATAGATATCGGAAGCACCACAGACCCCTTTCCAGCAACCTCATGACCCCACATGATCTCCCCATCTGTCTACTGACTTCATAGGAAGAGTCGCCAAGGTAAATAAACCTCTCAACAAGGTCGACACTCTCTCTGCACACAGATACAGTGCTGATGGCTGTGCCTAAGAGGTCATTAAAGGCCTGGATCTTGGTTTTTATCCAGGACACTTGCAATATTTAGAGTATGAAAGCAAAATGCTGAGTGATTCATGATGCAACCCATTTATTTTAAATTGAAGAAATTCTTAAAAAAAGAACATCTAAATAATAAAAAAGACTTTATGACCTAACACTATTCCGAACCCCACCTTACTAATTCACCACCCCGCCTTGCAACCTCTCGCTCCATCCCCACCCTTCACCAGCTATATATTGCCTTTGATCCCTTTATGTCTAATCATTTTCTTCTGATGATGATATCTGGTAGGTTGTTGAAGCTTAGGAATAAAAAACTATTTTGAAGATATGTGACTCATTTTCTCCCTTTGTGGATCTCTAGCTACAGTATATATATATATATATATATATATATATATATATGTATATATATATATATATATACAGTGGTGTGAAAAACTATTTGCCCCCTTCCTGATTTCTTATTCTTTTGCATGTTTGTCACACAAAATGTTTCTGATCATCAAACACATTTAACCATTAGTCAAATATAACACAAGTAAACACAAAATGCAGTTTTTAAATGATGGTTTTATTATTTAGGGAGAAAAAATCCAAACCTACATGGCCCTGTGTGAAAAAGTAATTGCCCCGAACCTAATAAGTGGTTGGGCCACCCTTAGCAGCAATAACTGCAATCAAACGTTTGTGATAACTTGCAATGAGTCTTTTACAGCGCTCTGGAGGAATTTTGGCCCACTCATCTTAGCAGAATTGTTGTAATTCAGCTTTATTTGAGGGTTTTCTAGCATGAACAGCCTTTTTAAGGTCATGCCATAGCATCTCAATTGGATTCAGGTCAGGACTTTGACTAGGCCACTCCAAAGTCTTCATTTTGTTTTTCTTTAGCCATTCAGAGGTGGATTTGCTGGTGTTTTTGGGTCATTGTCCTGTTGCAGCACCCAAGATTGCTTCAGCTTGAGTTGACGAACAGATAGCGGACATTCTTCTTCAGGATTTTTGGTAGACAGTAGAATTCATGGTTCCATCTATCACAGCAAGCCTTCCAGGTCCTGAAGCAGCAAAACAACCCCAGACCATCACACTACCACCACCATATTTTACTGTTGGTATGATGTTCTTTTTCTGAAATGCTGTGTTCCTTTTACGCCAGATGTAACGGGACATTTGCCTTCCAAAGAGTTCAACTTTTGTCTCATCAGTCCACAAGGTATTTTCCCAAAAGTCTTGGCAATCATTGAGATGTTTCTTAGCAAAATTGAGACAAGCCCTAATGTTCTTTTGCTTAACAGTGGTTTGCGTCTTGAAATCTGCCATGCAGGCCGTTTTGCCCAGTCTCTTTCTTATGGTGGAGTCGTGAACACTGACCTTAATTGAGGCAAGTGAGGCCTGCAGTTCTTTAGACGTTGTCCTGGGGTCTTTTGTGACCTCTCGGATGAGTCGTCTCTGCGCTCTTGGGGTAATTTTGGTCGGCCTGGGAAGGTTCACCACTGTTCCATGTTTTTGCCATTTGTGGATAATGGCTCTCACTGTGGTTCGCTGGAGTCCAAAAGCTTTAGAAATGGCTTTATAACCTTTACCAGACTGATAGATCTCAATTACTTCTGTTCTCATTTGTTCCTGAATTTCTTTGGATCTTGGCATGATGTCTAGCTTTTGAGGTGCTTTTGGTCTACTTCTCTGTGTCAGGCAGCTCCTATTTAAGTGATTTCTTGATTGAAACAGGTGTGGCAGTAATCAGGCCT
Source organism: Polypterus senegalus (assembly GCF_016835505.1). Classification (NCBI taxonomy): domain Eukaryota; kingdom Metazoa; phylum Chordata; class Cladistia; order Polypteriformes; family Polypteridae; genus Polypterus; species Polypterus senegalus. The sequence continues at coordinate 151,490,063 of NC_053160.1, read as the reverse complement.
GGGGTGGCTACGGAAATTGAACTCAGGTTTGATACACCACAGTTAGGTTATTTTTAACAAGGGGCAATTACTTTTTCACAAAGGGCCATGTAGGTTTGGATTTTTTCTCCTAAATAATAAAACCATCATTTAAAACTGCATTTTGTGTTTACTTGTGTTATATTTGACTAATGGTTAAATGTGTTCGATGATCAGAAACATTTTGTGTGACAAACATGCGAAAGAATAAGAAATCAGGAGGGGGGCAAATAGTTTTTCACACCACTGTATATATGTGTATATATAAATATATATGTATGTATATATATGTGTGTATGTATGTATATATATATATATATATATATATATATACAGTATATATATTCAATTTGCCTATCCCATCGTTTTTTCTGCAATTGCTGCCTGGCCATGACTACAAAGCTCTGAAGCTGCAAGCCAGAAGCTCTACCAATTGCACCACCAATATTGCCTTGGTTTAAAATGTTGTGTTAAAAAATCAAAAAGTAAACTGACAGATTACAAATATTTTATGCTCCTTGACTACCCACAGTACCCTTGCTAATTGTTTGTAATCAAGTATTGCACTGGTAATATAAAAATAATTTTTGTGAAATAACATAACCAAATTGCAATAATAATGCATTTATTTTGCAAAGTAATACACTGGGAGAGTAATACATTGTGTTTAGTTGTGTTATACTTCAATTGCTTTATTTGCAAAATCTCCCTTTTCTTCTTTTTTGTGTGGAAGGAGTAAGGTTCTGTTTATTTGTATGGTGTAGTGGTAAAAGTATTTATATAGAGGCCGTGTAATAAGAACAATTCATGGTACCAGACATAGCTGTAAAGTTTCTAAAATCTACAGTACCAATTAAAATTATAAAACTTCCCACATTTAGAAACACAAAATGGCTATGGTAGACTTTGAATAATAATAATAAGGTTACACTTTTCCTAATGAAAGATAAAATTTATTATGATTCAAAATCATTGCTACTATTAACACATTTAACAGTCTGTAACAGTGGTATTTTACCAGCCAGGAAACAAGAGAAAAGAACCCTAATTATAATCAATCATATATATGTTTTTTAATAGAGGCTGTCCAATGGTTGTGAGCCAGCTTAACATCTTCCAGGTGGTTCTTTTGTTTGTTTATTTGTTCGTCTGGCATGGCAGCAGCCTTGGGTTTCTGTCTAGCTATCCAAATGCTCAACCCACTGTTGTTCTGCTTATTTGTGTAGTTGCCAATTCAACAGTTAAGTGGCAGCTGCATGCATCCTTTTTACTTATCTCTGCAGCTGTCCAACTCTCCACTGATCAGCATCTGCCTTGTTTCATTCTTGTATCTATGCCACCAGCTTTCTATACCTTGTGAGTGGCAACTATTTGTATTTAGAACATGCAGCCTATTAAATATACACACAGACTCATTCATGTTTGCTTAGATATTGACATGCCCCTTCACACTGAAATCTAATTGTTCTGTGGAAAACAATTGTTGCATCACAAAAATTCCATGTCAACAAACTTTTTGTTTATGGCCATGGAATTTTGTAATGCTTAGGTATTTGTAGTTGTCTCCTGCTACTTAATTGTATGGTATGTTCTCAGAAAGTATTAAATTGTTGGTGTCTTAATTCTTTGTTTACCTGACCAGACTGAGGAAACAATATCCTTAAAATCCATCCCCTCTTCTCTAACTTTCAGGTTTTTATCATTCTTTCAAAGTTGCACTACAGCAGATCAGTGCTGGGGAGGACACCATGAACTGTTACCTGACTGACTTTTTTGTGCTATGTTTGTAGTCTTTACTCCTGCTGCTGGATTTTCTTTACTGATAAACCCAGTTTAAAACTCTTGCTCTGGCCTACAGCTCCCTATACACCTTTGCATCTAATGGCTGCGTGAGTGAAATTTCAGTTTTGTCCCTGTTTGACTGCTTACAATAACTCCTTTCTGCATGTGTACACACCCTACTCTTTACGAAGGATGCCCAGGGATCTTTTATGACCACATAGTGTGAGAAACTTGGTTTTAGATCTCATCTGAAGTATGGCACCATTTTTAGAAAACAGTGTCCTTATCACTGCACTGGGGCATTGGGATCCACATTCAGACTAAAGAGTAAGTGCCCCCTGCTGGCCTTACCAGCACATCTTCCAGCATCAACCCAAATTTTTCCTAAATGGTCTCCCATCCAAGTAATGGCCGGTTCTAACATGCATATGATATTAAAACCAAGGTCCTGACTCTCTGTGCTCATAAAAGATCCTTGGGTATCCTTCATAAACAGTGGAGTATATCTCATTTTCTAGGCTACATTGCCCACCACAGCCTAGTCATTCTGGCCCTTTAATCATCCTCTGTCTCTAATTGGCCAACCATCTCTCATCCCTTCACCACCTAACAGTTAATGCGTGGTAAGCATACAGATGAAAAAATGGCTGCTGTTGCATCATCCAGGTTAGTGGTGGTTCTAGTGGTTCCCCAGTCACTGAAGCACTTTGATTAGTGAGAAAAGTGCATATCAATGTAAATAATGATAATTATTAGTATTAAAGAAAATTATTTTCAACCCACACCTTCCTCTCATTTTATGAAATAAGCTATCCATTAGCCTTTAGCAACACTCCGAGTTTACTAACATTCAGGAATTTCTTGACTTCTCCATAAAGTACTTTGCAACTCATTAGTTTTTTTTTTTTTTTAAAAACTTGATTTGTAAGGTGGAAAAACTGTTACTGATCTAATCTGCCATATACTGTATTTACTGTACTTTTGTTTATTTTTGTGATAAACTAGTCGTGCCACTAAGTTCTGTATTAAATATATGTTCCTTAATTGACTTTTAGCTTTACGCTGTCTTGCAATGCACTCTGAAGCATTATGTTTGTTCTAGTTGTGTAATTTGATTTGAGTAAATTACCCATTTACTGATTCACACAGTCACCTTCTCTTTCTATTCCAAGTGCAATTAAAGCTCTCTTCTTTGTTAACTGTTTAGACTCTTTTGCTTCTGACTTTCACAAGGAAGCACTCAGTACTGGTGAGGCAAATTGCAATTTCCTCATCTGTTCATTAACTGTTGTTTCTGAACATTATTATTATAATGCTGTTGTTTAATATGTTTTATCATTCTGTGTTTTTCAGTTGCTGGTACCATTTAGTGGCCAAAGAGACAATGTGGCATGCACCAGTTGAACGTGTGACTTTGACATGGTTACAATAAAGGTAGGAGGCAGTGTGCACAAAGAAGCATCATTAAGACCAGATCCTTGCTACAACACATAGTTAAAAAGACATGTCCTTTCTGATCAGGTTTACGGTTTGCTAAAAAGGGTCAGCTATTTGCTTTATCCTGCTAGTTAGCGACTCTAACGTGTTTTTTTATTAGATCATTAGAACAATTGTGATAAGAACAGGCCATTATACTCAATTAGTTCCTCTATCCTAATGAAAATGTACATCAAGTTGAGATTTCATTGTGCCAAATGAAGAAAAGTTTGAAACATTAGTGTGAAATTTGCTCTTAGCAAGTTTCCAAACATGTCCCCATGTTCTTGCTGCAGAATTTAATTTAAAGTAATGGTTGGGATCCAATGTACTAATTCCTTTCATAATTTTAAACACTTTGATTGTGTCATCTCTTAATGGTCATTTAATAAAATGTACCCTAATAAAAATTATTGTACATTATTAAAGTTTCGTTTAAACACTGTAAATCCAAGGAGCAACTTCATCATCTGGAAGTGATCTTTTCTATTGCATTGAATTCTGATAACTCTCCAGTAAAGAATGTATTATGTCAAAAATATTTATTGGTTAGAGTTCCTGGTTTGTTTTCTGATAATGGATTATTCTAGTATTTGGGTACTTATTTGTTCTACTCAAAATTAGTAGTAGCAATAGCAGAAATAAAAGAAAAAATATGTTTTTTAATGTATTCATGCAGCTGACTTGAAACACAGAGAAAACATAATTTTGAGTGTTAATCACACTTTCTTTTGGATTTAGGAATTATTCAGGTAACACTTTACATTAAGTGTCCATATTTACACTGTAACTACTGTGTAATTACCTGTATAAGTACAGTGTAACTATGAGTTATTACTCCATACTTACTGTGTAATACAAAGTAATGCTATAGTTAATTACTCATTTGACATTGCTATTCCACAGTTTATATAATTACAATGTAACAATTTATCACTGATCCAAAAACAAGTGTACTTACATAATTATGATGTATCTGTACTTCCAAAATGTAATAAAAACAGCAGGGTATACAACTACAACTATGTAACAAATGTTCCATGGTCTGAGAAATTGTAATGGAGAATTGCAGTGATAACTACATAGGTTTTCAATGATATTTCAAGATCTGTTTTAAATAGTGAAAACAACTTTGCAAAATGGTTAACACATTTGCCTCACAGATCCATTATCCTGAGATGGAATTCTATCTGGAGATATGTGTGTAAAATTTGTACGTTCTACCCATGTCTTCTTCATAGGTTTTACTGCCACATCCCAGGGACATGTAGGTTGGGTTATGTGGCCATATGTGTGAGAGCGTGACTGCTGGTATGTTTATCAGTGGGCCTTGCAATGAGATTGCTCCCCATCCTGGGCTGTTTCCTGCCTTGTGCCCGGTGATGCTTGGAATGGCTCTGCAGCCCTGTGTACCTTGATTGAATAATGCAAGTTTGGCAGTATTATGTTAAGGATGAGTATAATAATAGCCCAAAAAAATTCAGCAATAAATAGTGTAACACAACTACAAGAATGTGACAAATGCTTGTTTAAGCAAAACAAGTCAAGGAGGTGTCCCTCTAGATTTTGCATTTTTCAGCAATAAACTCATGTATTGGAAGTGATACCCTAATGTTTTTATTACATTTTGAAAGTACAGATATAATGTAACTATGTAAGTACACTTGTTTTTGGATCAGTGATAAATTGTTACAATGTAATTATATAAACTGTGGAATAAGAATGACAACTGAGTAATTAACTATAACGTTACTTTGTATTACACAGTAAGTATGGAGGAATAATTCATAGTTACACTGTACTGATACAGGTAAATACAATGTAGTAAAATGACGAACACAAAAATATCAGTTCATCCTTGTTACTGTTCATGTTGTGTGTTCAAGTACAGGTCAGTCCTGAAGGGACAAAGTGTCTGTAATTATCTCATTTCATGGCTTTTGAACATTTTCATAATCCTAAGTAAGGTCATGTATTTTATAATAACTTTGTCCTTTCCAAGAACATCATCAAAATGATTTGTGGCTCAGAGCAGTCATTCAGTCCTTCGCTTTTTTCATCTCCATGTCTTTCTAAATATTTTACAATAAAAGATACTTTGTGATGAATACACAAAGATGTACATGAAGCCACTTTAGAGGGTAAACTACTGGTTCTTTTGCCACTTTCATCTCATTATTAATTGCCAATTGGTCAGGAAAACGAGAAGCAATTAAAAACAGTTAAAACAACCGTTGTAGGACTGAACAAAGCAATTATGGGTTAAGAATCTAAACCAGCAAGTTAACTAAAATGAAGCACAAAAATGCTGATTGAACTGTAACTTCTTCAGCAGCAATAATTAGCTCCTATTAACAAATTGGTAATGAGTAAAGTAAGAAAGCATGTTCTTCTGCTGTATAAACCAAACCATATCTACTATATAATAAAACACTACTGTCTGTGTGTATGTGTCTTTGTTCAGTCCTTCCAAGCAATCTGATTGGTCAGTGCAGCTCTGGTCTTATAAGTTAGTTTGAATCAGGCAATAGGGGGCCTGTCTACCATTGGTGGTAGTCAAAAACTGGAAGGAAGGCGAGGAAGGTGCCTTGAAGTGACAGTCTGAGAAACACACCTTACGGGGACGTGATCGAGAGAGGATGTACCTGGCACACGAGGACACCAAGGAAAGGGTGTAGGAGGAACACTGAAGGTACATGTGGAGCAAGAAATAAAATATTTTTATATCAATTCTACTATCTGTTTTTGACAGTTAACTAGTTTGTAATAAATTAACAATTACACTTTCGCCTTTCTAACACCTGAAGAAACTTGATACCCTCAGAACCATCAATTTGTGAAACATAAAAATAATTGAGCTTTTATTTACATCACTGCCATGATGAACCAACCGTGAATTAATCGAACTTTTTAGAATACACATCATCTCACAATGCCATTTTGTGGATCAACTGTGCATGTGCCAAGAAGAGGATTTTTCTGCAGTGGTGAAGTATGAACCAGGGAATTTTACATTAACCTTTTAATAAGATACAGGCATTTGCTGTTAATCTTGACTGAAATATAAAAAAAAAGTTTTGTAATATTTGGGGAAACCTTCATATATCACAAGTTTATAACAACAATAAATATAATGCTTTACTGACAAAACGGACAAACAGCACTTTTCAAAACAATATCAAAGTGCACAATGATTTTAAACCACTGAGCTTTATGGAATAATTTACAGTTATGGATAATATTCTATAAATTTAAAGTGCAGACCCGTCTTAATTTAAAAAAAATTAAACATATACTGTATGAAACAAGATTAACAAGAGTTTAGCATCATGTCTGGTACAAAAAAGAAGACAGACAGTAGCATATGATACTCTGTTCAGAGCCATTTCTAAACTTAAACTATATAACAGACACCATACTCATAAAGCAGCAAGACTGTTCAGCATTATCAACCTCTTGAATTGATTAAGTTTTTTTGCTGTACCAAGAAATAAGTTTCCTTTAGTTCTTTCATACACTACTAGCCTCCAGGATCTTATTATCCTCAGTTTTCTTTTCACCACACATATTTCTTAAAGTTGAGAAAAGGAAAACGTCATGAGGTGCCAGATTTGGAGAAAAGGAAGGTAATGGGATTTTTTCAAAGTGGCATTTTATGACAGCTACCAGTGCAGCATATGCTTTATCAGCAGAATCTATATGGTGGCTGTCAAATTTCCGCAGTAGGTTTCTATGATTCACTTAGACAACTTGAATAAAATTGACCTATTTTCACTTTCTTTTTCAAATCCATATAATACTCTATCAACAGCATATACTCATGTAATATATACTAACTAACATTGGATTGATAGTTGTCAGTCCTCTGCTCTAATAAACAGAGTTCTGTAAATATCCATGTACTAAGGCCATGTGAAAAACTACAGGAGCACAAATAAGTGAGCTTTATGCATATCTGTCGGTGTTTTAAGAACAGCATGCAAGAAAGTGAAAAAAATCAGTGTGCAGACATGAAGAGAAGTCTTTGAAAGTGAACGTCTTCTTAGCAGAGATTGTTTAGTCAGAATCATGGTGTCATGATAATCTTTGGATTCCCTGGGCTTCAAAATCATATTTAGCAGTTAATGGTAAAAAAATCGCTTAAGTGACTCTTATACTCCTCATACAGGAGTTGTGTTCAAAAACACAAAAATAGGTAAAATTAAAACAAAAATAAAGGTACTTTTCATAATTTAATCTGTGAACAGCAAAACGTTGGTCAAGCCACTGTGTCAGTGTAGTTTGCATAAGTGCATTATGTCTGTGCAGCTTTCCCACAGATATTCCAATTTCCCCCCACATCTGACACGTGTTGCGGTCTGTTTTGAATACACAAAAGTGTACCTTGATGCAGGGTTTAGACTGATTATCAAAATATATCAATTATCAGTAATCGGTGTGCATCTAAATGTACTGTATCTGCAGCGCTGTTACACTTATCACCCTAGTGTAACGTACAATGGAGATCAATGTTCAAAATTCAATGTAGATTCTGAATTATGTCACACTCTTTAATTTCTCTCCAGCTACTGTTTTTATTCTGTATTTGAAGAGGAATTTAATGAATTGGTTTTCTTTCAGAGATAATGGGAACAGAGTAGGACTAATGTGTAGTGCTGCTCACTGACAAAATTAAAGTCAATAACTTAAAAATTTAACAGAATAATTCAAGTAAAATCTATTAAATAATAGGTATATTATGACAACTTTTAAAATGTATGAAGTGTTAGACAAATGTATATTGCCTTTTTTATATTATTAGATTTTATAATCTTTAGTTAGCTAATCTTTTAATGTTTACGTTAATTTTACACTTGTGATTTCTCATTATGTCTACAGCAAGAATTGGCTTTAATCCTAAATATTTTCATATTGCTCAGCTCCTCATAACTAGTTTGTCGTACCTGATGAGGAACATACTGTAATTCCAGCAGTTTATCTTACAGTTGAATTGTTTTGGTTACAATTTATAGCTTTTGGCATTAGGTAAATCTGAAGACTCAGCTCTCCCATCAGTAATCAAAATTAGATACCTAGAACATCTTGATGCTACAAGTTTAAATTTCATATGTGAGGAAATTCATACTGCTCCTTTAGTGGTGCTTTTGAGCTTATGGATCAAATTGTTTTCAAATTAAAGTCAGCTGCAATAGCAGGGTAAATCCATTGTTAAAGTAGGAATCGTAACCACTATTTTCTTCAAACTCACAAGTCTTTAGTTAGGATAGCAACAGAAGTTCTTTATGAAGGGAAGGTTAAGGCCACAGATATTTTTCTGAATGTGTTTGTCCAAAGTCAAAGCACTTCATTTTCCCTAAATGTCCTCCTCTTATTCCACAAACCAAATTGTACAGGAGTCATTTATTAGATTCTCCCCACACTTGACAAAACCATGAACACATTTCAAAGTCTCTGTGTATTGTATAGGACACGATTTAAATGATCTGACAGGCTCTTAACATTATCCTGTTAAACAGAGCTAATTACATAACACCTATGGTCGAAGTTGCAAGGATTTTTTTATCTGAGTTGTGCCTATGTAGGAAGGTGTGTGCCTTAACATAAAATAGCTCCTAGAGAGCAAACAAAAATAAACATTACACTGCTGAATAACCAGAAATGATGTTAAATAAACAAAAAGATACAACATAAAAAACAAAATGTACTGAAAAATATTTTGGATTGTGAGAGAAATAGTTTGGGTTGTGCAGGCCTTCTTAGTATAGTGGCAGAAAATCCACTATTCATTACATGTACATCCACTTCAGTGTCACTATTACATTATTTGATCATTTTTCATTGACACCCTGTAATAGCAGTGAATTGTTATCCCTGAAAAGAATTAATATCACCAGCCTAAATGATAAAAAAGAAATGAAAAACATGATTAAAGGGACTGAAACAGCACTACTTCACACTCCCCACTGGAAACAATCATATCAGAGAAAGTTTTGATGAATTGAGCAATACCAAAACAGACTGAGCCGATGGTGAAATTATAGTCTGAAATGAGAACTGACAGTGTATGTGCCACATCCTGAATGTTGCATTCACTTGGATGAACACTGTCAAACACATCGTTGCCTGCTCAAGAAAATTCTCTGTCTGCAATGACAGAATCAATGCAATTGAAGACATATTTGTAGTGAACAAACTGAGCCAGAATGTATTGCATTTCTGCAATGTCAGCACCTATTGACTGCAACTTGGAAGCATCAGCTGTAACAATTCACTCTTCCTCTACCTCCTCCTTGTAACATCTGAGCTAACAACACAAAGAAAATCCTGTGCAAATAACAGAGGGACTCCATATACCTCCAAGGATGTTCAGTTCTACTTTCATGGGAAGAATAAAAGTGGATTGAAAAAGAACACACTCAGTGAGTGAGCCCATGAGAACAGACCAACAGCCTATGCGGCTGACACTAAGTAGCATGTTCTTGCTTTTTCTGGTTACATGCCATTAGGACCCAGTATAAAAGGAGGAGCCAAATTGCTGATGGCTAGTTCACTTCTAGTAGTTTACTGTATGGTGTAGGAACTCCACCACCTAGTGTATGCATTCTTGTAAAAAAGAGATGCCAGTCCTGATAACTGGAAATGTCTCTGCCAAACAAGGAGAAATACATTAAAGGGGCCTGAATTGGCATTTAAGAGAAAATTCTCTGCAAACCCCAGCTGATCTGTTGCTGCTTCATTTGTTACGTTTGACTGTTCTCTTTTATCATTTAGTAAATGATACCTGCACTTTAGGATGAGGACTGTCATCAACCAGTTTTATGTGCCGGTTGTCTGGGGACTAGTGTTTATAATTCCTGTACAGGTAAATGTGTATAGTGAGTTTGACAAGAAACAAAAAACATCCATCCATCCTCTTCCGCTTATCCGAGGTCGGGTCGCAGGGGTAGCAGCTTAACCAGAGAAGCCCAGACTTCCCTCTCCCCGGCCACTTCTTCCAGCTCTTCCGGAAGAATCCCAAGGCGTTCCCAGGCCAGCCGGAGACATAGTCCCTCCTGCGTGTCCTGGGTCTTCCCCGGGGCCTCCTCCCGGTTGGACATGCCCGGAACACCTCACCAGGGAGGCGTCCAGGAGGCATCCTGATCAGATGCCTGAGCCACCTCATCTGACTCCTCTCAATGCGGAGGAGCAGCGGCTCTACTCCCAGATGACTGAGCTCCTCACCCTATCCTTAAGGGAAAGCCCAGACACCCTGCGAATGAAACTCATTTCAGTCGCTTGTATTCGCGATCTCGTTCTTTCGGTCACTACCCATAGCTCATGACCATAGGTGAGGGTAGGACGTAGATCGACTGGTAAATTGAGAGCTTTGCCTTACGGCTCAGCTCCTTTTTCACCACGACAGACCGATGCAGAGCCGCATCACTGCGGATGCGCACCGATCCGCCTGTCAATCTCACGATCCATTCTTCCCTCACTCGTGAACAAGACCCCGAGATACTTAAACTCCTCCACTTGGGGCAGGATCTCACCCCCAACCCTGAGAGGGCACTCCACCCTTTTCCGGCTGAGGACCATGGTCTCGGATTTGGAGGTGCTGATTCTCATCCCAGCCGCTTCACACTCAGCTGCAAACGCTCCAGAGAGCTGAAGATCACGGCCTGATGAAGCAAACAGGACAACATCATCTGCAAAAGCAGTGACCCAATCCTGAGTCCACCAAACCGAGCCCCTTCAACACCCTGGCTGCGCCTAAAAATTCTGTCCATAAAAGTTATGAACAGAATCGGTGACAAAGGGCAGCCCTGGCGGAGTCCAACTCTCACTGGAAATGGGCTCGACTTACTGCCGGCAATGCGGACCAAGCTCTGACACCGGTTGTACAGGGACCGAACAGCTCTTATCAGGGGGTCCGGTACCCCATACTCCCGAGCACCCCCCACAGGATTCCCCGAGGGACATGGTCGAACGCCTTTTCCAAGTCCACAAAACACATGTAGACTGGTTGGGCAAACTCCCATGCACCCTCCAGGATCCTGCTAAGGGTGTAGAGCTGGTCCACTGTTCCGCGACCAGGGCGAAAACCACACTGTTCCTCCTGAATCCGAGGTTCGACTATCCGACGGACCCTTCACTCCAGAACCCCCGAATAGACTTTTCCAGGGAGGCTGAGGAGTGTGATCCCTCTATAGTTGGAACACACCCTCCGGTCCCCCTTTTTAAAGAGGGGATCACCCCCCCGGTCTGCCAATCCAGAGGCACTGTCCCGATGTCCATGCGATGTTGCAGAGACGTGTCAACCAAGACAGTCCTACAACATCCAGAGCCTTAAGGAACTCCAGGCATATCTCATCCACCCCCGGGGCCCTTCCACCAAGTAGTTTTTTGACCACCTCGGTGACTTCAGTCCCAGAGATGGGAGAGCCCACCTCAGAGTCCCCAGGCTCTGCTTCCTCATTGGAAGGCATGTTAGTGGGATTGAGGAGGTCTTCGAAGTATTCCCCCACCGACCCACAACGTCCCGAGTCGAGGTCAGCAGCGCACCATCCCCACCATATACAGTGTTGACACTGCACTGCTTCCCCTTCCTGAGACGCGGACGGTGGACCAGAATCTCCTCAAAGCCGTCCGAATCGTTCTCCATGGCCTTACTCCACCCATGCACGAGTTTTTGCCTCAGCAACAACCGAAGCCGCATTCCGCTTGGCCTGCTGGTACCTATCAGCTGCCTCCAGAGACCCACAGGACAAAAAGGTCCTATAGGACTCCTTCTTCAGCTTGATGGCATCCCTCACCGCGGTGTCCACCAACGGGTTTGGGGATTGCCGCCGCGACAGGCACCGACCACCTTGCGGCCACAGCTCCGGTCAGCCGCCTCAACAACAGAGGCACGGAACATGGCCCATTCGGACTCAATGTCCCCACCTCCCTCGGGCGTGGTGAAGTTCTGCGAAGGTGGGAGTTGAAGCTGCTTCTGACAGGGGACTCTGCCAGCTGTTCCCAGCAGACCCTCACAACACGTTTGGGCCTACCAGGTCTGACCGGCATCAACAAAAAACATCAATCTGTATATTGTATACAATGGAACAATACATTTAAATTCTGGATCTTTTTGACATTGAAAAATCTCTATTAGTGTAAAAAATATTTTCATCTCCTTTCAATAAGAAAAGGTAGCTTCACCTGTTACTGCATTAATTCTGATGAAGTTACAGTACATAGAGTTTCAAGGCCATCAGTGATGCCTGGTATTGACCCAAAGGGCATATATAGCTTTACAAAGCAGTAACCTTAATAAGTTGCATATGTTTTTTTCATCAGTTACCCAGGAACTGATACTGCAGAATACAGCATCAACCATCATACTACACCCTAGTTAAGTTTATAATGAAATATAACATTATATTTTTAATTTTCATGTAACTCCTTAGGCTTAAACTAAGACAATAACTTACTTCATACTCCATGGAGTGTGGACATGAGCTTATACCCTGGGAACAGGTGTAGACAACCAGTATGGGAAGCACTGACTTTAAAATTTTTAGCTTTAAAACAAACAGTAAAACTGCATTAATTCTGATGAAGTTACATAGTGTTTGAAGGCCATCAGTGACCAGGAGAATGACAAATGGACCATTGTATAGGCTGCAGTATCACTGGCATTGTCCCGAAAGACGATAATAAGATCATATCCTAATCTGCAGTCTGTGTACTATGGGTAGTAATAATAAATAAAATATTGTGCCTGCAATTGATTAGGAGAAGAGCTCAACAATATGAGAGGAACATAAAACATGGCCGCTTCTCAGGATTGAAAGAATATTGTGTAGGAGAAGAATGGGCATCTCAGGTGAGATGGGTAAATATACATTACCTGGACAAGAGGTCAGAGTGATGATGAAAGCATAATGGACAGTGGACCAGAAAGAGAACTTTGAGCCCAGCCGGCAGGAAATAATGGACAGACCAGTAACAGTTGGGAATCGGAAGTTGTTCCATCCCTTGTATGCTAGGCGACAGTGGTCCTCATATGGGTACCCAGTCTGGATACCCAAACTGATGCTTGGGAATTGGAGTGGGGAAGTGCAGGACTGTCCGAGTCCCTTTGTGTTGATAGGAGGCGTTGTCAGGTTGTTGTTCTCCCTATTTGTCTTATGACCCAAAAGTGTTTCCCAGAGTATATGATGTGGCACTGGAAAAACTCCCAGGTCTGGCATTAAAGGGAGCCCACTGCCACAAATGGAAGAGTCAGAGTCGGGAGGCAATGGGCAACACTTAATTGGAGGACAGAAGAATTTTCTTCTTATTGTGTATTTTGGCAGATTGATGGAAGGTGCTTTGGATATGTGCTTTGGACTGAATAAATATCCTTTATTTTATTCATTTAAGATGTGCAGTATTGCTATGTCTATGATTTGTGGCTCTTCAGTGTCCCCTTGTGGACACAATAGTTAAAGTGGTTTGGGCATCTAGTGAACATCTACTCAGTATGACCTAAGTGCCTCCCATAGGAGTTGGACCAGATGTAGCCTATTGGGAAGAGAGCCATCACTAATTTGAGAGGCTCTAGCAATTCCTCAGAAGAGCTGGAGACTAGAATCAGGGAGGTTTGGTCTACCTGCAGATCTGCTGACAGAGCTAATGTCATAAATAAAAGTTGACCATTGATTAAATGCAAAATTTTGTTGTAAACCAATGAATCCTTTATATTTTAAATATTTTTTTGTAATTTTATTTATTTTCAGATAATGAATTACATGAGAAGAGTTATAATACAAACCAATCAAACGCACATTGTTATACAAAAACATAAAACATTAGTCCAATTAAAAACAAACAATGCAGTAAATCATAGGAAGACTTTGGGAAGACTTCTTGTCAGTCTTAAACAACACTAAAAATACCTTGACCCATTGAAGAGAACTAATTAGTAAAAAAAAAAAAGTTATACTGTATTTAGTTTCAATAATTAAGACAACACAATTAGTAATATTAAGCTTTAGGTAATTTATTATTTTTCCATTGCAGAAACTATGGAATACAATTTAGGATTATTCCAGTTTAGCAAGATTCGTTGACAATCTGACATTGTAGTGTAGGAAGTCATTTTGAGTTTATCACTACATAACCTAGTAGAATCCAGTGTAACTCCAAACACTGCTATAAGAGGATCTGGGATGATTGTAAATACAATGCTTTCTGGATAAGGAAATATATATATATATATAAAAACAAGTTTTATTTGTTCTAATGATTACCTAAATTACATTATTTACAAAACTATTTTGAATTGGTTTCTGCCATGAATGGTGCCTTTGTAAAGTTCTACACTCAGTTTTGCAGTGTTTTACATCTTGCTATCATTTCTTTTGGTTTTGTTTTTCCTTTTAATTTCTGGGACTTCAACTATTTTCTTCGGGCTTCACTTATTGACATTCAGGTCTGTTTTCCATTTTTTTGAATGTGGGGATTGTAAATATTGGATTTCTTTTGTTATGGACTGTTATTTTAGGATTGGAGAAATTAATTATTGTTTGTTTTGGATTTGTGGCAATTCTTATGGGCACTGGCATTTTCTGGTCCAGTTGCCATGATGCAGCAAACGTTATGAGGGCTAGTGAAAGAGTGAAATCATCAGCACAACCATATTTAAGCTGACTCTGCACAGGTACACTTCGTCCAAGATTGTAGACACATCCTCAACAGTTTAGTTTGTTATACTTAATTTATGGCAAACAAATTTGTGACTGTAATACTTAATAAGTTTTTATTTTATGTTCTGCTTTTGACAAGACATCAGCTTGATTTATGAGATTTGACTTGAGTTTCATCTTTAAACCCATCATTTTCTGCCCTTGTGGCTGCCTTGTTCCACCTCTTGTCAGTACACTTTAGTTTACTAGTAAATTTCCTCACAATTTCAGAAACAGAATTAAACTGATTCTTCAATAATTTCTAAATCTCTCACATGTCATCTTGAAGAAGCCCACAAAAAAATACATCTCCATAGCCAAAATGAAATACTTCATGTCTTCTGTCTAGCACCCACACATATAACACAACTAGCAAGATAAAGCAAAATGTGCACAGGGACATCTTGCTAGTTTCACCTGACTAGGTTTAGTACTACAGAGATGAAGCTCCTTACTGTGAGAAATTTCTTCATCTTCCTGTGTATCATAGTCACTCTCACTCAGCAGTTCATTTACGTTTTTTTTTTTTTAATTCTTTTATTGTGGAAGTTGTGTAATGACAGCTAAAAGAAAGGTAGGTTTATGTATAGTTTAACTAGTGACAGCTTAACTATCAAATTATTGTTCTAAAATTTAAGACATGCGTTATTATGTTTGTTTCATGTTTATAAACAAAATATGAAGTGTGTTTGTTGGCCCGTAAATGTCACATTAACTCTCATTTATTAATTAAACATTTAAGCCAATGCCAGCTTACATTAAAAATACAGACTGGGCCATATGTTAAAACCACAGTATAATAAGACTGTACATTATTCAATTAAGATTTTATAAAAATATTAGCATATTAGGATGTTAATCAACTTATAAAGATTTTCATTTTATTTTATATAGATGTATGAAATTAATGATTTTTTTAAAATAAATTATGTATATGTTGAGTTATTTTGGCTATTTTATCTTTTGGATATATTAGGTTTAACAAAATAATTCCAAAATCTGTTATAACCCATCTGTTCAAATAGCAAGCTAAACACAAGTTAGTTGGAAATTACACAAATGGGCAGCTGGATAAGGTAAATAACTCACAGAAGAGATTACACCCTGGCAGCCTGTATTTGGATCTAATCATTTATTGAAACCTACAGTATATAACCACATTCTTTAAAGTGGTGTATATAATGTCATTTTTTAATGTGGTTCTGGGTATTTACAATTTCTATTGTACCAAACTCCAAGCCAAAATAGGAGCAGTTATCAAAGTAACTAGAGTATTCTAGGATGTTTATTCCATCTTTTACGCTACCTTTAAATAAAGGAAAGTGTTCTTCTTCTGTGTCAGCCTACTTAGACTTGTCAAAAACTATTCCATATCTGATTCAAAAGGGTCAGTTAAAAGTTATTACAGCTTTAGTACTAACAAATATTTTTCTCTTTTATCTATATTAAAATTTTCACGATAGTTTAGTTGAGTTTGGAAGTTTAAAGCTTGCCAAAAATAAGAATACTGATCATGAATTCCATTAAACTGAAATTAAAATACCATTAAAAGAGTCTATATTGAATAGAATTAAGTTGGTGTGAGAATGTTATGGCAACTTTTATTTAATTTTATTTAAAAACTGTACTCTGTGAATTCTTAAACAGCAAATGGTTGGCTTAAATGAGAAACAAAGAAAGCAACTATTCTGCCCTACTTGCCCATAGATATATGTGACATTCTTCTGTGCAGGAATGTAATTATCACACAAAACTGAGTTTTTAAGTGGCAGCATGACAATATTAACTGCATCCGCATGGGGGACTGGACTGGAGTGCCAAAAACTACACTCACGATTGCTTGCAGTCCGCAGACATTTCAAGTTAGAAAGTGGTATGAGCATAGTACATGATTTTGTTAAATATACTAAATGAATGTTTTAAATATAAAATTGTATATACATACTTCCTCTTCTTCTTCCTTTGGCTGAATCTTTGAAAAATATATTTCACAGAATACATCATCACATATTGTTTTGCCACTTCATTGGGAACATTTTTTCATTAATGTAAATAACATGCTCCTCCAAAGAAAGACTCATGTTATTAAAATTTAATATTTATAGCATACAGTGATTGGCAAGATGTGTAATTGTTGTTCAACCAAATATTTCAATGGGAAAGAAGTGTTTTAAGGGATTTTGACTTTGCTACCATTGGAAATGCCAGATGTGGTGGCCTAAGCTTCTCACAAACAGCTGGGTGATGCCCTGTAGTGTGTAGATTTACAAGGAATGGTGTGACAAGCAAAACAACTCCATTGAGTGGCAGTGATAGCCAAAGCCTTGTTAATGCAAATCCAGAGGATAAGTAATCCTTCTATGTAAAAGCAGTCGGGATTGTCCTTCCGTCCCATGAGTGCTACGCAGGCGCGGAGTTTCACACATGCCCCGTCCATTTTGCAATGCACGATGGGATTTGTAGTTTCGTTTTTCCAGGTAAAAGATGACTTTCTACTCCAGACTGTGCAATATCTTCTTCTTCTTTCTTACTATATAAAAGCGGTCGGGATTGTCCTTCCGTCCCGTGAGTGGAAATCGTAGCGGTATTCCGCTTATCACAGACTTACTACTTGCAGCTTGCGGTACAAAGCCACATGATGTGAGCAGAGTTCTGGTGCTCCCATCGTTCCCTTGCTTTTGTGCGTGATGCGCTGGAAAAATAGACAAAATTATGTCTCTGGAAATAATTAATGTTGATGGAGTGCAAATGCCTCACCGCGTAGTAAATATCAGGGGGGTTCAAAAGGGCGACCTCAATATAGAAAAAAAGTTAAAATTTCATCACAAAAATAACAGAAACTACGAGTATTAAAGTAATACCGCTCAAATGCAATATAACCAAATTAATGAGTTTGTATAAAATATCAAATTGATCTACATATTGAATTGCCTTAAGAAGTGATCAACTTAAAAGTCGGTCGCCTTAAAAGGCGGGTCAGCCTAGTAGACTAGTTAAAACTAATCAGAAAGGCAGTACATTCTGACATAACAGCCTGTTTACAACAATAGTGTGTAGGTAACATTTTGTCAACACACTGGATATCACTTCTGTCAGCTAAGAACATAAACATTAATTAGAAAAATGTTATTTGTTATCTTGATTTCCCCTGTGACATTCGAATGGTACAAGCAGAATTTGCAGTAAACGGCATGAATCCATGGTTAAATCCTACCTTTTGTCAATAGTATATAGTTTTGGTGATAATATAATTGCGTGGGAAATGTTTCCTTAGCATACATTAGGCTTCTTAATTCCAACTGAAATTTGAAAGGCACAACATACCTAAGCTTTCTTTGTTTTTGACCACGTGCATCACTTTTTGTTCACCATTTTTGTTGTACTGTGTTTTTCAAATGTATGCTTCTATTGGGGATAATGCACCATGTCACAAAGCTCAGATCTTCTCATACTGGTTCCATGATCATACAAATAAGATTTCAGATTATTCCAGTGGTCTGCAAAGTCCCTAGATCTCAATCTAATAGTTTGTATTTACGATAGAGTGGAAAGAAACATCAGGGGGCTGTAAAATCTGCAGGAATTATATATTGTTATTGAGAAAATATGGGCTAAAATCACTAAGGGAAGTTTCTAACACCTTGGTAAATTCATACCTTAGAATGTTTAGGTTGGTCTGGAAGTAAAATAAATATTAATATAATGCTTAATAAATATAATGTTAGTATGAATCTTGTGGTTCACCTATTTTCATGAGCCATTCTGTATGTACTATACTTCTTAATTTTATCATTTTGTATTTTATAGTAGTATATCATGTAATGGGTTTTGTTTTATAATGTTTTCCACTTGTTTGCTCAGTCTATTTATGCTTTTCTTATTATTTTAAGTAATAACCAGTCATGCACTTTTCATCACAAGAAATTAGACAAAATTATAGAATGTTTGTAAGCTGTATTGGGTTTGAAATAATGCTTTATACAGTACTAGCTGTCCCTCGTGTTTCCACCTGTGTAGTAGTGAAACGGGACAAACTTTAAAAATCAATAAAATTTTTTAAAAAATGTAATAATTTGTATTGAGAAGAATTAATATTGATAGCTTTCATATCTGAGGGCCTCTTGATATAAAATATTTTTGGTTTTGTTATCAGGGGCGAGAATGTAGCTGTGATCAATTGACCAAAAATGCAAAAAGCTGGCAAGGTGTCTCAGGTCAAGAAGAAAGTAGGTGCACTCCAACATGAAATGTTGCTACTGTATCTGATTGGGTTTAGCTCTGACGGGAGACCGTCTCTCACATGGAGAGAAGAACACGTGTCCGTGATATCTCTGTCAATGAGCAGGTACCCTCTAAAATACACATAACTGTAATCTCTCTCTCAAAAAGTCAAACTTTACTCTTTAACAATCTCTAGATGCCTCTCTCTCTATTTGCGCAAATAAATCAGTGCCGCAACCAAACTATACTTAGTGCGATGAGAGAAGTCGCAAAATCATCTGGAAGTTCAAGCAAATTAAAAACCCGATCTAAATCCATTAAGTAGTACTCTTGTTCTCTCTTGAAAAGCAGACAGACAGACAGATGTTGGATTTTACATATATAGAGATATGGAAGAGATATGGACCTACATACTTAATATGTGTGATGTTTTAATATGGGAATATATGAGTATTTAGATAAGATGCAGTTTTAAGTAGATATTATAGTATAACTCCTAGGGATGAGTAATTATTTTCCAGGGAGAAAGCAATCTAAGGGCTGATGGGATATATGAAAATAGGCTGGCAAATACCAAACAGCATCCTCAAGTATCCACTTACATACAGTAGTGCTATGTTTAATAGATTGTTTGAGCTTTAAACGTAAGATAAAGTGATGTGTACAGGCTTGTAGAAGATATAAGATAAGTGAATCATACTGTTTAAGTCAGTATATCATTGTATTAGCTGTGTAGTAATATTAGATTGAGTAACTTGACCATTGAAAAATTGTCAGCTGTTTACTTTGTTTCTGTAATTCCTACGTGACCAGCCACCAATATACTGTATAAAAAAAGAGTGTGAAAGCATTTCAGGTTCTTTTAGGCTGTTTGATTCAGGCCTTTTGGCTCTTCTAATAGCTGGTGTGTGATTCTTCTGAGGATTCTTCAGGTTCTCCCACCTTCTGAAACTTGCCAACTGCCAAGGCCCATCTCTTCTTTTTACTCTTACTACCTTCAACACTCAAAAAACCTACTCAAGACAAACTATCTTATACAAACCTTGCTGTGTAACATTGACTTTCTGAATCTGAATCTTTCAGGTTCATCTATTTTAACTCCTGTAATTTAAAATGGTTAGTTTTTCTGCTAATAAATGTAGGTTTAAATGAAATAACGTTTGTTGTGATATCAATGAAACTACCAGGATTTTACAGACACTATTACTCACTGAGAGGTTAGGGTATGTTTCTGTCTAACCCAGGTCCAGTAAGATCATTGGGAGATGTCCTTGTTTATCCTTTCAGTGGTGCTAACCTTGGAGCAGATTGTGACTCATAGTCCTCAAGGCATGCAGTCTACCATTCCTAAGATGTCCAGATGTGAGTACTGTAAAATGTTAATGTAAAACAAGATTAATAAGCTAGGAAACACTATATTCCAGAACTTGTTCACCATATAAAATGGAGGCTAGTATAGTGCCTTTTGTGGACACTTTCACTATAAAACACAAAATAATTAACCTTAAAATTTGCAGCTTTAGAAAGCACAAATAATTAACCAATAAAAAATAAATTTTACATGTAAAAATGTATGTAAAAGATTTTAACGATATATGCATAATTCTAAAAATGCTGATCCTACAGAAAGCCCTGTCCTCTAACTTTGCAGAAATAAGGTGACAAATTACTAATCAAGGACGTGAATTATAAACTCAACTGGTTGCTTAGTTTTTGCCCTGTAGTGTGTAATTTTCTTGCATCCAATTTTTATACTAACATTCCTCTTCTTCCTCTCACCTTTTTACTATTTCACATCACTGAATCTTTCTGCTGTCCACCAGAGGTTTTCTACCTTAGGAACAATTTTTACAAATGTTGCTTTTGCCTCTCACTGGAAATCTTCTGATGTCCTTTCTCTTTCTACCTGGAAATATTTTTTCAATATAACTCTTTTGGAGTGTTCAGTGTCAAAGATGAAATTAACATGAAATTAACAAACAAGACATAACTTATTAGGAATCATTTTACATGTTGATTAGCACAACCATGTAAGAATTTCACTGTAATCCTTGACAATAATGATCCTATAAACTTCTAATGGGCTCCAAATCTATGTTTTGAAATATGCTTGTGGTCACATGTTAAATATGAATGTTGTAAACTAGAACAATTGCAATAACAACAAAGAATGTAACATTTAGAATTTGTATTTAATAAAGTTTTGACAAGAGTTAAGTGAAGCATAAGACCTATGGTATTACTCTGATTTAACAGCATAAAATACACACATAAACTCTGGAAATCAACATTGAATACCTACTTTAGTCTTTCCGCCCATTTTCATAAGAAACTTCTGTGATAAATCAAGGTAATTAAAAAACTAGCAAAAGCACCTTTTTTCTTGTATACCTTCTATATCAATGATGATGTATGTGAGATGCATAGGTCAGATATTAGACAAAGAAGCAATCAAAAAGCAGAAGGATCCCGGAGTGATCCCAGAGTGGATAGGACATTAATTAATGTAATATTCAAATGGGCACTGCATATTAATTAAAGGAGACCATGAAACAAAGTAATATTTTATTTACAGAGGGAACAACCAGAACTAAATGTAAGAAGAATACACTTCCTGAAAAGTTCTTTTTTGTGTTGCAGTCTTGGCTAATGGACTAATCCTTCCCCAGACATTCAACAAAAATTATACTTAGCTTGACTTTTAAAGATGGATTAACTTTTTAAACAAGCAGCAATTTAGACACAAGAAGACAGTACATCATCAGAAGAGTCTCTGGTCCAATAGGTAATATAGGTTAATCCTTAACTTTTGCTGAGTTTATGGTTATGCCGCAGAGTCCAGGGGCCTCATGCATAACAGCATGCATAGAAATCACACTAAAACATGGAATTCGGGCAAAAGCGGAAATGTGCGTACTCACAAAAAAATCCAGATGCATAAATCTCTGCGTACACCAACTTCCACATTCTTCTGCTCCATAAATCCCAGTCAGCGTGAAAAGTAACGCACGTGCACACGCCTGCCGCCACTCCCCAACTCCTCCCAGAATTACACCTCTTTGAATATGCAAATCAATATAAATAGCCCTTAAGCTCAGCGTTCTGTGAAAAGACAATGGCAAAAGCATGGGGGAAAATAGAAAAATTTCAGCGAATACCAAGTGGAGGCAAGGAAAAATGTACTATTTGTTGCTTTAAACAGTGGCATAAACAAGAAAAGGAAGTTGATCGAGTGACATAGAGTGTTGGAGAAACTCAAAAGTTATAGTTCACAAAGTCACACAGATATCAAAGTCACCGTGAAAAGGCAAGTCGCAGCCTACCATCTGAGAGTCAAATAGAAGCGTATTAGGGCACAGAGAAAAGAAAAAAAAATAGGCACACATTGGGGAAAAAGGCACAGAACTTTAATCTCGAAATTTCCACTTTAATCACGTAGTTTATTTTGTCATTAAAGTAAAACATCACAAACTTCATCTTAAAATCTTTAATTTACTAGTTTCTCATATACTATCATAACTAAAGTAGCACGTTACATGCTTTGTATTGTATGTGTTCTTTTATGTGCTGTATGCATGTGAATCAATATGTGCTTCTTAAACGTTCTTTCTCTTCCTCCGACAGGACACAGAATCCATTACATTCGTGATATTACAGCTCTCTGAATAATTTAAATACTGAGATGTATACTTGATATCATTTTCATGATAATAGGAATTAAAGCTTGTTATTAAACATGGGAACACTGTGGCGCAGTGATAGTGACAAGCTGGCACCCTGTCCAGAGATTTTTCCTGCCTTCTACAAGATGCTTACTGCGACGTACGTGACCTTTGATGAAATGATTTATTGCAGCAGTACTGTCTCTTTCAAACATACTAACCCCCAATTCCTGTCCTTCCTTTTCTTTCTCCAAATACCCATTCGCCACTCCATCAGCTCTGTAATAGACGTTAAGCCATCTGTAAGCTTAGAGCGCCGATTCTTCAAAACTTTTTTTTAGGAATATTGAAATAGTTTCGTAGTACATGTTTAATTATTCTATCCATATATCCATCCAGGGTCTCACCAGTCCGAGCAAGAATACAGTGCAAGGCAGAAACAATCCCTGAACGGGGCGCAAGCTCGTTGTAGCACTGCAACACCGTGTCCTCACATGTTAATTATTAACAATATAGATTATTTAAATGATGTTAACATTTTATCTGTGTAATGTAATAAACATATTTTGCTGCATTTCATCTTAAAAATGATATCGTCATCATATGTAAATACACACTTTATAAAGTGGCTCAGGTTGTACAATATTATAACTGTATCGCAAGTTTACAGTGAGGTAATTGTACTAATAAATACAAACAGTTCTACAAGGAGCACTTGATGCACTGATTGAGTGCATTTATAGTTCTTGGGATAAAACTGTTTCTGAATTGCGAGGTCCATATAGGAAAGGCTCTGAAGCGTTTGCCGCATGGGAACAGTTCAATAGAGTGTGGCATGGCTGAGGCAGCGTGTGCTTGATGCTGTATACTGGTAATTCTCTTTCCAATAAGCTGCTGTGCAGCTGTGATTCTACGCTCAGATACAGTGGGATAAATACTTGAGAGTAACAATGCTAAAGCAGATATGGTACTTGGAATAGTTTGGCCATTCCGTGGACCATTATATTGTTACAGGTTAATTTCATTCAGATGCTTTAAACTAATAAATGATATGCGGTTAATTTCAGTGTATTTGATTAAGCCGTGTCAGGGATGTGGATCTAAAAAAGAAAGGGAAACCACACTGGAACAAAAATAACTGCTTTTAACGCTGGGTGCTGCCAATTTACAAAACCATGCGGAGAACTTGCGTACTCCAGGATTTGAGCTACTGTGAAAATGTGCGTGGCTCTACGGCAAGTTTAGTTTTTATACATCGTGATGTGAACGTGGAAAGGGGTGTACACAACATTTTTGTGTGTACGCACCGTTTATACATGAGGCCTCAGGTGATTTGGACTTTAGGAAACCGTAATGATTTACCAAAAATGGTATTCAGATGTTAAACAACTGGGGTAGAAAGACAGCTCTTTAAAGCTTAACTTTGGGTATTTCTGGACATTTATATCATTTAATTTTGTTTGCTTATTTCATTTTCCTAAACATTATGGTTATTTTAAGAAACTCTGATTTTTTCTTTGTACCAGGGTTTTATGGTTTCCCTCTTTGTTGGATTTTTTTAGTGTGCATGCCACAAGCCAATCTTTGAGTTTCAGGTTCAGTCCTACCATAATACTTTAGGCCTTCCCGGGAAATTTAGGCTTGTTTTTTGAATGTGAAGTCTTCTGTGAGTTTTCTTCTGCCCCCAAATATCCTGACAAAGCCAGGGTTACAAAGAGTATAGAGAGACAGAGTCAGGCATTTGGGTGATTCACCATGGTGACTGAAACAGGTTTTTGGAGAAAGCTGTCTTAACACAATTGATATCACAAAAATACATGTTTTAAACGGTACAAAATTGGCCACTTAGTCACCTTTTTTAAGGACAAAAAAGTGGATGTTAAAATCCCTAAAATAGTTTTAACATTAATGCATGGAAAATGACATTAGCACAGCACAAGATAGTAGGCTTCACTCATCTGTTAGTGTACATGCATATCTGCTAATAACTGCTGGACAGCACAAAATCTAGCACTATGTTTGAAACAAAAAGTACAAAAGTAATAATGAAAAAGCAGCAGCTATCAAAATGACTAGCCTGGGTCTACAGAATGAATCAGGTAAGGTGACTATTTTAGTCTTGTCCTCAAATTTCGCAGTGGTGCAGTGGTAGAACTGCTGCCTCACAGCAAGGAAGTCTGTATGTTCTCTTCCTGCTTCCCCCATGGTATCAGTTTTTCTCCAACAGTCCAAAGACATTCAAGTTAGGTAGATTGATGACATAATTTGGCCTTAGTGGATGTGGTGTGTATGGGTGGGCTCCCATGCAATGGATTGACAACCTATCCAGGGAGGGATTGTTCCTGCCTTGCAGCCCATGCTTGTTGAAATAGGCTGCAGCCCCCACAACCCTGCTGAGTATTAAGCAGGCTCAGAATATTCTGTAAAGCCACATGCCAGAACATGGTGTCATAGTCTTTGTGTTGTGTCATGATGTTGCATGCCACCTCATATCCTAGAAAACAAATGGAGATTGCTGGTTTAAAATTTACTTTTTCTATTTTGTCTTCTTTCTTTTTTTGTTTCCCTTTGCATTATCTAGCAGTAAATTTGTCATTTGTGTCCACTTTTGGATTCCTTAGAATGGCTGCAGCTTTAGAGAGGAAATACAAGGATATCTTGTCTTTTTTCACCAGTTATCAACTTTAAAATGAGGTCTTTCATTTGAATATGAAGAGGAATAAGGCTCAGTGTCACACAAACTTTTTCTTTACTGTAAATACATGAAATTAGCTACTAGGTTAGCAGTAGCACTTTCACACCTTTCAAATCTAGACATAATATTTTTTTTTAAAGTTAGGTTAATAAGAATTAATGACCTATGTTGAGTTAAGCTGACTGTTCCCGTCAATTGTTTTAATGATGTTATTTTATAATAAGGACATGATTAAAGGATCCATAAAACAGAATTAGAATAGTTGGCATTCATAAGCTTTGCATTCTTCTCTCAAATATAAAAGCTGTTAGAAGAAAAAAACAGGTATAAAAATTCATCTATTTAAATGTGATGCGCAAGAATGTTTTTATTATTTAATTTTACACTAGGTAACATGCATCCCTGAAAACAGTGTCTTCTCTGTTTCTGTGGTTATTATTAAATTCTAAACTCTACCATTTGTAGCATCAGATGTAGTACTGGATCCTGAAGGGAGATATGTAATGGTCATGGGAGATTTATCTAACTGTAAAATTATTTTGATAAATGTTTATGCACCTAATGTTGATGATAAGGAATTTATACAAAATTTATTTGCATCCATTCCAAATCTGAACACTCATAAAGTTATAATGGCTGGGGACTTTAATTGTGTTTTAAATCCACTTTTAGATAGGACTTCCTCCACAGGGGGAACAGTATCTAACACTGCAAAGATAATTACAAAGTTTATAACTGATCACAACTTATCAGATCCCTGGAGGTTTTTAAACCCAAATTCAAGAACATATTCTTTCTACTCACCAGTACATCATTGCTACTCAAGGATTGATTACTTCTTTATAGACAATAACTTCTTGCCTAAGATTAAATCTTGCAAATACGATGCTATTGTTATTTCTGACCATGCACCTATGATCTTGGAGTTAAAATTACTAAGCCCCACACACTCACCACGCAGATGGCGCCTCAACCCGCTTCTATTAGCTGACGAGAATTGTACAGAATTTATATCCAAACAAATCAAATTCTTTCTAGAGACAAATACATCCCCCGAGATCTCTGCAGGAATTCTCTGGGAAACTCTTAAGGCCTTCTTAAGAGGACAGATTATCTCATATCTTTCCCACAGAAATAAATCCGAAGCCAAGAAAGTAGCAGAGATAAAAAGCGAAATTACTAAAATAGATGAAGAACACGCCAGACTACCAAGTGAGACTCTACATAGGAGGAGGCAGGCTCTGCATTCAGAATTAAACCTCTTGACAACTAAAGAAACTGAACAACTAATTTACAAATCCAGACATCATTACTATGAACATGGAGAGAAAGCTAATAAGCTTTTAGCTCAACAAATTCACAAGCAAGAAGTGCGCAATAAATCACTATATACTACTGAGTTTAAAGAAGACAATACACAATCTAATGCATTTCTGGATACATTACAGATACCACAAATAGATGCTATTAGTGTGGAGGAACTTGATAAACCTCTGGCGTTATCAGAATTACTAGATGCTATAAAGTCACTCCAAGGTGGAAAAGCAGCAGGCCCTGATGGCTACCCTGCAGAGTTTTACAAGAAATTCTCCGCTCAGCTAGCTCCCCTCCTATTAGCAACATTTACAGAAGCCAGAGATAACCAATCTCTTCCACAAACCTTTCGCCAAGCACTAATCACTGTCTTTCCAAAACAAAATAAGGACTTATTACAATGTGCATCATACAGACCAATTTCACTTCTGAATAATGACGTTAAAATACTCTCTAAAATCATAGCTAGAAGGATGGAGAAAGTGCTCCCCTCTGTAATATCACAAGACCAAACTGGATTTATTAGGGGCCGACACTTATCTTCAAATCTTCGACGCCTGTTTAATGTAATATACTCACCAACTAAATCAAACACCCCAGAAATATTATTATCATTGGATGCAGAAAAAGCATTCGACATGATTGAATGGAAATACCTTTTTACTACATTGGAGAAGTTTGGGTTTGGCCCAACATTTGTGCATGGATTAAATTACTGTATACTAACCCAGAAGCTTCAGTTTGCATCAACAACATTTGCTCAGACTACTTTAAACTAGAACGTGGCACTAGACAAGGATGCCCTTTGTCACCACTGCTGTTTGCGATTGCCATTGAACCACTGGCAATACATTGTCGAAATACTGATCAGATAAAGGGGATTAGCAGAGAAGGACTGGAACAGAAAATCTCATTATATGCAGATGACATGGTACTGTATATATCGGACCCAGAAAATTCTGTGCCTGCAGTCTTAGCAGCACTCACAGAATTTCAAAAGATCTCTGGTCTCAGAATTAATCTGAATAAAAGTGTACTCTTTCCAGTGAATTCTCAAGCATATAATATTAGATTAGACACCCTACCTTTTATCATTGCAGAACAGTTTAAATACCTCGGGTAAACATCACAAGTAAACATAAAGCTCTTTATCAACAAAATTTCGCGTCTGCATGGAAAAAATTAAACAAGACTTGCATAGATGGTCAACCCTTCATCTCACACTAGCTGGAAGAATTAACACTGTTAAGATGAATATTCTTCCTAAGCTCCTTTTTTTATTTCAAAACATCCCAATATACATTAATAAATCATTCTTTAAGCAATTAGATTCAACAATAACCTCATTTATTTGGAATTCAAAACATCCACGCATCAAAAGAGCGACCCTACAAAGACAAAAGGCAGAAGGTGGCATGGCTCTACCTAACTTCCAGTTTTATTACTGGGCAGCAAATATACAGGCGATAAGAACCTGGACACAAATAGAAGAACATACACAGGCTTGGACCGCAATAGAAGTAAAATCCTGCAGTACTTCTTTGTATTCCTTGCTCTGTGCTCCAATAAACACACGTTATCGGCAATACACTAATAACCCAATTGTGCTCCACTCACTTAGAATCTGGAACCAATGTAGAAAGCATTTTAAGACGGAGAAGCTTCTATCTGTGGCACCTCTGCAAGAGAACCACCTCTTTCAACCTTCACAAACATATGCAGTTTTAATATCTGGAAAAATTTGGAATTAACTTGCTTAGAGATCTTTATATAGACAACGTCTTTGCATCCTATGAACAATTACATTCCAAATTTAACATTCCAGCTACACATTTCTTTCACTATCTTCAAATCAGGAACTTTGTTAAACAGAACCTTCCAGATTTTCCTCATCTTGCACCCTCATCCATGCTGGAAAAATTATTGCTCAATTTCAAGGAGTTAGACTCCATCTCTACAATATATAAAATCCTTTTACAATCCCTTCCTTTCAAAGATCCAAGAGGACACTGGGAAAAAGATCTCTCAATTAATATATCAGAAAAGGAGTGGAAAGTAGCAATGCAGAGAATTCACTCAAGCTCCATATGCGCAAAGCATACAATTATACAACTCAAAATTATATATCGAGCACATCTGTCTCGACTAAAACTCTCCAAAATGTTTCCAGGGCATGATCCAACCTGCGAACGTTGCAACCAAGTCCCAGCCTCACAGGTCACATGTTCTGGGCCTGCACCAAATTAACATTATTCTGGACAAAAATTTTTAATTACCTGTCAGACAGCCTTGGACTCACAATCCCTCCTAACCCATTAACAGTTGTGTTTGGGGTTTCTTCCAGAAGGGTTTAAAGTGGAGAAAGACAAACAAATTGTGATTGCATTCACTACACTGTTGGCACGCAGACTTATTCTGATAAACTGGAAGAACCCAAACTCTCCTCTTTAAGTCAGTGGGAAACCGATGTGTTATATTATTTGAAATTGGAAAAATCAAATACTCAGTTAGAGGATCTGTACAGACTTTTTCAAAACATGGCAGGATCTAATCAGTAATATTTTAAAATAAGTTCATAAAGCACAGAGAATTTTTAATTAGGTATGTTTACAAGCCTTAAATTTAACGTTATTTGGCTTGCTCTCTCTCAGGGTGGGGATCGATCTGTTCTTAACTCAATTTTTCTTTTTGTAAAATCTTGATTGCTTTGTATGGATTGTAATAAAATTAATAAAAATTAAAAAAAAAAAAAAAAAAATTCTAAACTCTAGATTTTTGTATCTAACTCTTTGAGGGCTAAATATTTTTTCCAAAAAACAATGGTTTCATTCAGAAATCAACATAAAATGTCTGTTGCTGGATGCTATGGCTGCCAGTTTGACAAGAATGTGCGGCAGGCTTGCTGTCAGGCTGTCTTCGCGTGGCTGGGACAGCAGCAGCGGCGGTCAAAGTTGCAGTACATTACAATCTGGTTTCTACCTCTTGTCATTGTCAGTACCACGACTAGCTGGGGACTGATCAGCTGAAGCTGGAACCTCACATTCATTTTCGATCACTTGTATCAAAAACTGAGTCCGACAAGTCATAGTCCAGTTCAGAGATAATAGGCAAAACGTTGTGTGTGCGTTGCTACTCACACGAGCGCAGGGAATCTCAGTCAAACCAATGAATCTAACTTTCCTTCTAGCAAAGAGAGTCCAACTAAAACGTAATGGTTGGGTTTGTCACAGTTTACAGCTGATTACCATCGTCAACACCTCCTTTTGACAAAAGGACAAAAGTCTACATCAGCCCTGAAAGAGCTAAGTTATTATAAAAATTAATAGAAATTGAACTTTTTAAATTGAGAACACTCGAATGATTTGTATTTTTTTCTTCTATTACTACATTTAAAATAGACTTTTTTCCTACCATCCTACCTTCCTGGTATCCTACCATCTCTATCCACTGCACTCCCACACTGTTTTAAGAATAGAGGCATGGGTAGAATTCACTTCTTAATTTTAATTATGTTGATTACAAAATGTTTACAGCAGCCTAAAAACATTATCACTTTCTTAGGTCCATGCACTGCACATAAACTAAATGTAAAAGTAAGTTAGTTTAGCAGTTTAACCTATAAACCATAATCTGGTGCTTCATCTCTCATCAGAACTGTGTTTCAACTCAGAATATTGTAAATGCCTGTTGTATTTTCTTTGTGAATTGAATTTCAGAATAGAATAACTTTGTACATCTAAAACAAAAGGTAATAATGTAATCTTACTCCATTCATAACTTTGATTCCAAATGTGTTACCATCTTTTCCAGTACATTTGGCTATAGCTACGCTGTGAGCTTGTATGACCTTCCAATTAAACATTAGCTGCAGCCCACAAACATACACTTGCACACACATATATGTATCTGCTATAATTACACTGCATTTCAGCTCCATCTCTGCTTTAATCAGCAGCAATTGTTGCAGGTTTTGTTTACTGGTTGTGGGAAATTAATCACTGTCATCCCATTGTTAAAACATGAAATAACAAGACATTGATAAAGCAGCTGAAATTTTCCTGCAGTGTATAAAATAAGTTAATGCGCAATTGTATAAAATGCTGAAAGTATGTTTTGAAACATTTTCTGTAACTTATGAAAACTTTTTTTTTTATGTTATTTAGTAAGGTCACAATAAAAATGAAAGTTCATCACAATATATGCCTTATTTAAAAGTGCTTGCACTCACTTTATATCACTTTTTCTTACATTTCCCTTTTACTCTGCAGCTAAATTGTTTAATGTTACTTTAAAGAAAAAGCAAGTAAAAATCAATTCTATAAAGTGGTAATTTCTGTCCTTTCATAACATTTAATTACACCTTGGAAAAAAATAATTCTGTGCTAATGAGAATCTGGTTTTTAAAAAGTAAAAACAGTATATCTTGATATTGAATATAATTGGACCTTCTATTAAAGTTTACATCTTTTCATACGTAGCAATAGATGGTATAAACAGGTAGTGACAAGCACACTGCTTGTGAAACCTTCATTCTTTTGACTAACAACTGCAATATTTAATAACATTGAACACATTACTAGAGACATATTAAAAAGTTGTATTACTTATATTTCTTTTTAACAAAAACACAATGACCCCTGAATGTAAAATTAAGAAACAATTTCAGCTGACAAGCAGTAGAAATATCTTCCATACTTCTGCAGATTTGTTTTCTGTCTTGTATTAAATCTAACATCAACATTTCCAGTTTAGAGAACTAGTATCTGACTAAGCCTTTTGAAAATAGGGCTTTTTTATCTTATTCTATTCTTCGCTTCTTTAAAATGTTATTTCCTTTTTGGAAGAATCAACCTCATAATACCTGGATAGACAGCTTGATTTTCTTCTCAAAAATAATTTGCGATTATTGATAGTTGTTATTAGTTTTGAGATAATTCATAGTTATCTCAAAGCCCATAAGCAGGAAAACGAAAGCAAACTATGCCAAGTCCATCGTTACCCGAGTGAGAGATAAATTCATTTGGTTATAGGCAGTGCTAAATACAGCATTTTTCCTGATCCTTTTTCAGCAAAATTTCTAAATTGTTAACGTCACTGTTCAGCTCAACTAACAAGTGATTTACAAAAGGTACAGGATCATCCAATTTATTACCTTATATATTTGTAAATGTGAAGAAAAGGAGAAAGAAATTTAGCCCAAATGAAACAGATGTTTGTTTAACACCAAGTACAAATACTGGAAGTGTATCATTCTGATATAGTGTTGTACTGTATATACACACCACTAACTGGTCTCCACATCTATGGCTGAGAGAATAAAACCCCTTGGCTGATTTCCATTTGTATTGTGTAAAAGCTTCCAAATTATTAAAAAAAAAGCTTTATTTTGCCAGAATTAGAACTTCTGATAAATAGTTGATTTTTTTTTTCTTGTAGCAGTTTTTAAAATTACTTTCAGATTCGTTCTATCTTGTAATCATTCAGATAAAACCTAGCAATGTCAGCTAACGCATGTGCAACATTCACAGTGATGACAGTCCTGGCAAAGTGACTAGGAATAAAACTGAAGATTATAAAAACATGAAAAAATGGACGAAAAGGTTAAAAATGTATGAAATCAGACCCTGTCAGTGCACAAAACACCTTTGATTCTGACAAGCACCGGTGTAACTAGCTATGAAAGTGAAAAGTGCAAAAAATGTAATTTCTGCCTTAACATAGTTATAGAGCAGAGGCTAAATATTTACAGTAAATATAATACAAACATAATTCCTGTGTTCTGTAACATTTATTAAAATCTTTTTGTATATCAGCTTGCATTGATATACAGTACAGTCTTTTTAGACTTTCTTCTGTACTCACTGAATTTAATCATCATAGGTATACCTGATAATGAGTAGCAGATTATATTGGTCAATATTTCAAATGACCCTTCTGCTCTTCCAATATCCAATGTCCTGATTTCATACAATTTAACAAGCTACAGTTTATTCCTTGGACATGGCTGGCTATTAATAATAGAAATAATGAATTGCATTATATTTTATAAATGTTTTGTCATTAATAGTTCTCCCTTTTTACTCTTTTTCTGGGCACTTTCCTCTTACAGCTTCAATTACTATAAAAATTAATAAAATCATTGATCACATATAAACTAGAGGAAGAGAGGGCAAGAAGGTCAGGGAACATAATAAAGTGTGATATTAAAACCAAGAAAAAGGTAATAAAATGCCAAGGCTAGAATGGCAAAAGAAAACCCAACAAAACCACCAACAAGCAAGCCTCTATGGTGCTTATATACAGTATATAGGCTACATTTTTAACTGTTCCACGTTTATTTCACACTTAAAAGTTTTTTTCTCCATACCTAAATGATACACTATAAAAATGTCTTCATCAATCATTCAGCTACTTAAATTCTGTTATTTTAATCGTTCAACTTACACTAATATACAGATTATCAGTTATCAATACAAAAGTGGTATATAGCACAGTATATAGACTATTCATATGCTGCACTTACATGAAAATTGCTTCCAGCTAGTAGGAAATCACTTCATTATAATTATGTTGTCCTATGCCAGAATTGAAAAGAAATATGAGGCTTTTACACTATGCATGGTGATAATTATCCTCAACTTTAAAATACTTTCAACAATTTAGCATTGAAAATTGAATATACTGAACCTTTTTATCCTTATCATCCATTCCTTGGTTTTCTATGGAATTTAAAACTTTATTCAGACAGTTGTGTTAAGCATTAACACTTCACACCACCCTGTCTCATCTGGAGAACAAGAACTGTTATGCCAGGCTGCTGTTTGTGGACTACAGCTCTGCATTTAGCACCGTCATTCCTTCCCAGCTCATCGCTAAACTCCTGGATCTGGGGCTTAGCTCTTCACTGTGCAACTGGGTACTGGACTTCCTCACCGGCAGACCTCAGCAAGTGCTTATTGCTGGAAAAACCTCCTCCATCATCACCATCAACACTGGCACCCCACAGGGCAGCGTGCTGAGCCCCCTGCTTTACTCTCTCTACACCCGCGACTGCACAGCTAAGTACAGCTCTAACACCATCCTCAAGTTTGCTGACGATACCACTGTAATAGGTCTGATCAGTGAGGAGTCAGGACAACAACCTCACCCTCAATGTTAGCAAAACTAAGGAGATGATTGTGGATTTCTGCAAACAGGCAACAGAGCACAGCCCCATCTACATCAGGGGTGAGGTTGTGGAGCAGGTCAGCAGCTTTAGGATCCTCAGAGTCACCCTCACTGATGATCTTAAATGGTCAAGTCACACTGCAGCAGTAGTCAAGAAAGCCCAACAACACCTCTATTTCCTCAGGAGACTAAGGCCCAGATGTCCCCCACGACCCTGTGCAGATTCTACAGGTGTACTGTGGAATCCATCCTGACAGGATGCATCACATCCTGGTACAGCAACTGCTCAGTTCAGGACTGCAGAGTTCTGCAGTGTATGATGAATACAGCACAGCAGATCACAGGCACACAGCTGTCTCAGGAAAGTGCACCGTATCAGGCGGGATCCCAGCCACCCTGCACTGTCACTTTTCACCCTCCTTCCATCTGGGAAGCGACTAAAGTCCATTCGGACGCGCACCTCCAGGTTCAGGAACAGTTTCAACCCAACTGCAATCAGACTCATGAACAATCAGTAACCTTATGTCACCTCCACTGCTACCTGCACATATGTATACTTCTGCCACTGTATCTATTTATTCCTAGGATTCTGGTTTTATTTATTTACTTATTTATATTAATTTATTTATTGTGTGTTTTTTTGTCTATGTTCACTGTGGGGGCACATGGAAGCAAGCATTTCATTGTACATGGTACTTGTGCACATGACAATAAAGAATTGAATTGAATTGAATTAAGCATGTATGCATGTTTTGACTGATTGAAAGTGAGGAATAGTGTTGAATATCAAAATATGTGTTTTTTGGAGCTAATATGCTGTGTTCGCTGGTGATCTTGTTTGTCAAATGTTTTTCTGGAAATTCATCATGCAGCTGGCTTAAACGAATGTTTTTTTACAGTGCTGCATCATGCTTTGCGTGGCCAACATTACTTCAAAGAGCTATAGTAGCCATGCACAGATCTTTCATGCATGCATACCATATAATTTGCTGCCGATCTGCTTTGCGCATGTGTGATGTCACAACTCAATTGACCTCTAGCCAGATTTGCATCCCATCTGCATTAAAAAAACAAACAACTTGCAGTTTATTTCATTTCTAGGGTATATTAGCTGATCATAATGAAAATGAGTATTTCCACCGAATGTATAATGCTGACTCCTGTGTACTCACTCATTCATTTTAGTCATGTGTCGCAGCTATGAGTCAAAACAAGACTTAAAGACGCAGTTCTCCTCCCCAAGTCATGAAACACAGGAGATGCTATAAAATAATAATAGTAATAAGGAAAATTTGATTATTATTTACAAGTCGTTTCGATCTAGCTCTTGGAAGAAAAAAGTGCAAAGCATCTGCACAGACAGATCAGAAACAAAAAAACCATTTCAGCTATGCCAAGAGCTGTAAATTCAATGGAATGAACCAGTTCCACACTGGCAATTTATGGTGCTGCCACTGTTTTTGCCCCGAGATTGAACTCTGTGAGTGCAAAGAGATTTTATATATATATATATATATATATATATATATATATATATATATATATATATAGGGGGGCGCTATCGCTCCCTTGAACCCCTGTCCACGACTCCAGACACCAGATAAAAGTCCAAATGTTGACTTTATTAAAATCGCCACAGTGCACAAAGCACCCTCTCCTCCACAATACTCATACAATAACAATAATCACTAATAAACCAATCCTCCAGCTCCCAGACACGTTGCCACCCTTCCACCCAGCTCAGCTCGCCATCTGGGAGCTTTCACAATCCTTTTATATTCCCTGACCTGGAAGAGTTCCCAATCCCCAGTCCATTTGACTCTCAATCACTTCTGGGTCAGGTACAAGTCCTTTCTTTTCACCCCGGAAGCCCGTCGCTCTTCCTTTGACAAACTTCCGGGTTAAAGGGCACAAATAGGACCCTGCAGCTCCCTCTTGCGGCCCCTGTGGTATCCAGCAGGGTCTTGTATAAAAACTGCATGTCCCATGAGTCCATACTGGTCTTCGGGGCACCTCCATACTGCAGGGAGGGCTCCATCTGGCGGCCTGGGTACGGTATTGGCCGGGATGACAAGCCGGCCACATCTCACAGTATTCCTCCCCCAGCGGAAAACCAAGGTTTTGCATGCTTTGTCCCCCGAGGGACATCTTTCCCCAAGGAGATCCAAAGACCGGGTCTCGGTGATGCAGTTGCCACTCCCGTGTGAACCTAGGAGGAACATTATATAAATAAATATTTTGTTTTTCTGTCCTCCTAGGACAACCTCTCTACTCGTGTCCCGGTCTGCGGCATTTGTAACATAGCCGCGGTCCCCTTGGTAGTCTCTCTTGTCGGGACTTGATGCACCTGGGCACTTCTGGCTCCGCCCCTTTCTCCGCTGGGGAGAATTCCCCGGCCGCCTTTGCGCTTTTTTGGCCCTTTTCTACTTTGTTGTATTTTCGGGATCTCCTGTTTCATCTGGGGCTTATCCACAGTCTGAGTCTCTCTATGAGATAAAGAGAGACTCTTTACTGTCTGCACCCCTTTAGTTTTTATAAATGACCGATGTCGGCGTCTTTTGGACCGCCTCGCTCTGGGAGCCAGCACTATCCAGCTGCCCCAGCTCAATCGATCCTTCCTCCGACCGGTCTGTCATCATACCGACCTCACTTGTAGGGTACGCCGTGTATTGGCACCCGCTACTTATTAAACGTGGGCCCGGATCACACCGCGTCCCTCTATTATGTACTATACGGGTCTCGCTTACCTGTATCGCCGCATTATTCATTACGGGAGGCTCCCCACCAAATCGCCGCACGTAGGCCCTCACCTTCTCCAACGGCTCTCTTGCTGCAGCTCCCAAGTCCCCGATGTAAACACACAGTCCACCACCGCAAGTCTTACCGCACAGAGAAGCATTTCTGTTGGCGCTGAATGGCAGCGTCCGGAACTCTGTCACTGAGCCACGTCTCAATGACAACAAAGACGCAACAGTCTTTAAATTCACGCTGGGTAGTTCGCTGGAGTCGAATGCAGTCCAATTTATTGACCAGGGAACAGACTTTAGAAAGTAATATGGACAGGAGTGCCAGCCAGTTGGGGTTAGCTTTTAGCAGTGGTGGGCCATCAGGGCCTGCAAGGCCTTCTCTGCTGGCCTAAAAAAAATCAGAATCACAAACTGATGTTAATTATATTTTGTCCATGAATACTTGTTAAATAATTACAAATACTCTATCCGCTTCCTTTCATAGCTTTTCTGATGGTTTTCTGCTTCCAGACATGTATTTTCGTATTAAAGCATTTAACCAATCACATTTCAGCCATCATTTGTTGCCAGGCAGAGTCAAAGTCAAAGAAGTATGCCCGGAGGCCTTCACAATCCATTCTGCAGGCCCTCTAACACAAAATAAGTGTTGATTAAACTGTTGCTTCAACCAATCGGATTTCGAGTTGGTGTCAGTAGGGCCCTATAGCAGGCGTACGGCAACGTCACCGTATTCAGACCCATGATTGAATAGGATGGTGTAATAGCTATTTTGTCACCTCACAATGGCTGAAGGAGGTGAAGAAATAGATTTGGTGGCAGATTTACTTTCAAGGCCATTTTCAAGACGGACTTTTCAAGAAAAGCTGGACATTGTTAAGAAAGGTCGGACACCTCCGAAGCTAGCTAGCCTGTCATAACCAGAAAGGAGATTTGTCCGCCACTTTCAGGTTACCAACTACGAGCAGTACCCCTGGCTCACAGGGTCCGAGGAACACTGCAAATTGTATTGCTGGGAGTGCTTGTTATTTGCCACTGATCAACATGGTGTTTTGAGCCACACTTGGTTTGTAAATTTGACTTGACTAACCAAGGCAGCAACAAGACATCAAAGCACTGCCGGACACTTACAAGCAACGGTGCTTTCCAAAACTTTTGGGGAAACCAGAGTGGATCTACAGCTGAACAAGCAAGTGCACAGGGAAACGGAGCTTCACAACGAAAAGGTGAAGAAAAGCAGAGAAATCTTAAAAAGACTGATAGACTGTGTCATTTTTTTGTGCAAACAGGAACTTTCATTTCGGGGACACAATGAAAGCGCAGGATCCAATAACAGAGGGAACTATGTGGAGCTTCTTTCTCTCATTGCTGAGAGCAACACAGATTTACATTACCACCTGTACACCAATAAAGTGTTTAG
Source organism: Polypterus senegalus (assembly GCF_016835505.1). Taxonomy (NCBI): domain Eukaryota; kingdom Metazoa; phylum Chordata; class Cladistia; order Polypteriformes; family Polypteridae; genus Polypterus; species Polypterus senegalus. The sequence goes on along the minus strand of NC_053160.1, from coordinate 151,451,874 downwards.
TGGGACGTTGGGTAAAATACAAAACGACCTGACGACTGCTATTGCTGAAGTGATGGGAGAAGAGATAAGAAGTGACATTAAAAAAGCACCGTTCGTCTCTATTTTGGTGGATGAGATGACAGAAGCGAGTAACGCAGCGCAGATAGCACTGGTCCTGTTTTACGTAACAGGCACAGGTGTCAAGGAGCGATTTGTCAGATTTGAAGATATTACCAGTGGGAAGCGAGCCGATGAGATTGCAGGTCTTATCATTAGATTTTTGTTGGAAAATGAATGTCTGGGTAAAGTTGTGGCACAGTGTTTTGATGGCGCAGTGGTCATGTCTTCTAGATTAAATGGGATGCAGGCTAAAGTTAAAGAGAGAGCACCTTTGGCTTTATTCATACACTGCTATGCACATCTGCTCAATTTAGTACTGACTCAAGGGGCCTCAAAGCTTAAAGATTGCAAGATTTTTTTCGGCCACCTCAATGGCCTTGCTGCATTTTTTTGTAGATCGCCTTGGCGCACGCAACTACTGGACGAAATATGCCAGCGGTGTCTCCCTTGTGTGGCACCAACACGGTGGCAGTACACATCCAGAGTGGTCAATACGGTCTTTGAGAAGAGAGATGCTCTAAACAAACTGTTTCATCACATTCTGGAGCATCATGACGAGTATGATGAGGACACAGTGTGCTGTGCTGATAGATTTAAAGCACGTCTGGATGATTTTGAGTTTTGTTTTTTGCTTCACACATTCAATGGCATTTTTGAGTATTCAGACGTGCTCTTTTCAATACTACAGGACAAAAAACTGGATGTGCAGTTTTGTCTTGCTAGGGTAAAGGAGTTCTGTGACACCATTGAGCGAGGTAGAAGCCGATATGAGGAACTCTATGAGGCCACTGAACGCACTGCAGGAGCTCCAAGAGCACGAAGAGGTCAAGCACAAGATCCTCACATGCACTACCGCCAACTCCATTGCAGGATTCTGGACAATATTATTTGCCAGACACAGACCAGATTTCAAGACCATGAAAAACTGATGTTTGTCACACTTCTCGACCCCCAGAAGTTTCGGGAATACAAGAAAAATTTCCCACATGCAGCCTTCTCCAGTTTAACACAGAGCAACGGAGCACTTTTTTTTCTGTCTCGGCTAAAAACAGAACTGACTGTAATGTATGCCATGGATGATTTTGCAGGAAAATCTCCCACTGATCTCCTTGACTTCCTTCATCAGAAAAATCTGAATGAGAGCATGGGGCACCTGTACACATTGATATGTTTGGCGGTGACCATCCCCGTGTCCACTGCTTCTGTCGAGCGGACATTTTCAACCCTAAAGTGAATTAAAACTTATGCCAGAAATACGACAGGGCAGGTTCGACTTTCAGCATTAGCTTCGATGGAGATAGAAAGGGACTTTTTGATGGAACTGAAGCGCATGGATAATCTGTACGACAGAGTAATTGAACTGTTTTTGAGGAAAGAGAGGAGGATGGATTTTGTTTACAAATAATCTGAATTTTTGGTGAGTAAAATGTTGTGATTTTCCTAAATAATATTGCAGGTTTATGAGTTATTATTGATGTTTTTTATATGTGTCGCGGCTGTAGCTGCAGTAGAAAGGAACTTGTTTACCCCTGGTTTGTCTATTCAATAAAGGCATTTATTGTGGCTACAGGAGTTATCTATCTGCAATGCAATGGATCTTTATACTGTATTTCTGCATATTAAGATGGTTTTTATAACCATAAATTAGTTTTTGAGGGGCGGGTGAACTACTGAAGGCCTAGGTGTGAAACGCGGTGAACTACTGAAGGCCTAGGTGTGAAACGCACGGTCCGCCACTGGCTTTTAGCCTAGCACAGACTCCCACTCACTTCCCGTGTTTCCGCTTCCTCACGCACTTCCTCCGTGTGCCTCTCCCTTGACCATTTGCATCAGTCTTGTGCCAAGTCAATTAAGTTTCAGGGATATCAATTTGTCCAGTCAGGAAGCACAAGTGATTGTGAATCAACTGCACCTGCTTTGGTACAAAAAGCAGTGACAACAGTGCACTGGAGAGGCTACAGCAAGACAACTCCCAAAAAGTGAATGGTTTTGCAGGTGGCAGCCAAAGACAATTGCTCTCTCCTTATCCTTCCTGATGATTCTTCACTACTTTTGTGTTTTAATAGTGTCCTTTCAATACTGGTAGAATGAAGCAGTACCTGCAGCTGATTCAGGTTGCACTGGTAGTCCAGAATCACCATGATGGTATATCCATACGTATGTGCTGTCACAAGAAGATTTGTTCTGTCTCCCAGCACAATCTCAAGAGCATGGAAGAGATAACCAGGAGAAAGGACATTTCTTACTTGCAAGCCATGTTGTAACAGGAAGAACACTGACACTAAAGTAATGGTTTTGCCTGGTTATAAGTCAAATCATTGTAAATTGAAGTATATCTTTAATGCAAGGGATTCTCAAGTTCAGTACAGGAAGGACACAGTGGATGCAGGTTTCTTACAGCCTTGTAATTAGAAGTTAAATATTGTTACAATTATGGCTCAAGCATCATTTTTGTGATTCATCTTAAGTAACTTGCTTGTTAAGGTTCCCCTCTCTTAAATGCTTATTTTAATTTTAAACAGCTGCATTCTCTTTTCAAATCGCTGCTTGTGTTCTTAACCAGTTGCCAGTTAACAGTGAAATGGAAATGGCAAAGGAGCCAATAGTTTGTCATCTAACACAATCCTATTACATCAATTTATAATCAGGAGTGACCTGAGGGCATTCCATAAAGTGTACTTTATGAAAATGAGACTTTGTTGAGTAAGCATTGCTTGAGGCCCAGTCAGTTCTCTGAATGAAAAGCTTTTATCGTTAATTCAAGATGGGGTTTGGAAATCCATGATTATGTGTATGCTCATGATATGTAAGCAGCTCTGAGAACTGATCTATCATAGTTCAAAAAGCACAGAGCAGAGTGCAATTTGTGTAGCTTTAATACCTGTGACATTAAGTGTGAAATTGATGGGAGGTATGGTGGAACAGTATTATGGGACAGGTTTAAAATGTTTAGAGTTTTATTTAATTATCATAAAATAGAAGTACAGGTAAATGAGACAGTGGTGGTCTTTTCAGGAGTTGATCAAGAATACTTAGTCTATAATAGCACGAAAGGGAAAGTGGGACTGGTTATGTGGCAATCTATTGAATTACAGTTCTGAATCTGACCATTGCATAATGTTAATGGCATTATTCAAAATTAAAAAATTTCCTTTCAGTGCGTTCAGTTTAATTGTAAACCTACTAATTTGTGAACATCAAACTTCAAATGCAGTTAACTATTCAGTAGCAACATGAAATGCATTTGGCAGCAATTGAAAATTACATAAAAGAACATACTTTAGAATTACTAGAATATATTGTACATTTATATGGAAACATATATTATACATTTAGGAACCAAAGAATCAGCCACTTGTTTAATGCCTTGATGTCACTCCAAAGAAGTTTGCCCACATCAGAAAGCCGAATTGTACAATACGGCTGGCCACTCATGAAGATGTAATTTAAAAGGATTAACCTGTGCACTCATGCGCTGAATAATTTGTATTTTACGTGGTCAGCCTCTAATGACCTTGATGGTGCAGTTGTTCACACATGAGTGCAGTCTATTGTGCTTATGACATTTGGGAAGTCTAAATAACATTATCTAGTGTCACTGATACAACTTCAGACAAATACATTTCACATACAAGTAGATTCATTTACCAGTAAAAAAAAGTCAAATTAATGCAAACAGCTTGCACAATGGTCATGTATTTGATGCAGAGAGCTGATAACACAATGTATTGCATAAAGGAAATGTCAAGGGGTCTGTGCTGTTTGGAGTAAAGTTGAATGTAACCACTAACATCTACATGAAAATCATCATTACTGGCAGATACTCAGTTGCAAAGTTATTTTGTATTTTTTGTATCTTACTGGTGAAAAAACACCAGTACAGATTATTATAAAAATAAAAAAGATGATAAATGCAATTAATTCTTGAGGTGTACATTTGAACTGAATATGCTTCTCTTTATATTATCTGAGTGTAGAATATACATACAAATAATGTCATGACTTATAACAAAAATCTAACCACTTTTAATCATTATTTGTGCTGGTGGTTAAAAAGCTAAACGTAGCACAGTAGCATACCATGGTTGATCCCAGAAGGTCTTGAAGTGTGTCATTTATTGTTCTTGTGCATTATATTACTATTAATATCTTTGTGCTACTTTAGTGTTACAGATTTATTAACTTAGAATTGGTACTGTTCATAACTAAAGATTTAACATTGTGGAATACGTTTTTTAACCTATTATTTTTTTACCATATTGTTCCCTTTTGTCTCTCACTGACAAAAAAGAACAATGAGGATGAATAGTTGAATAATTTAAATGTGATCTTCTTTCTTCTTCTTTAGGCTGCTCCAGTTAGGAGTCATCACAGCGGATCATCTTTTTCCATATTTTACTGTCCTCTGCATCTTACTCTGTTACAACCACCACCTGCATGTCCTCTCTCACCACATCGATAAATCTCTTCTTATGCCTTCCTCTTTTCCTCTTGCCTGGCAGCTCCATCCCTAGCATTCTTCTTCCAATATACCCAGCATGTCTTCTCTGTACATGTCCAAACCAACCAATTTTGCCTCTCTAGCTTTGTCTGCAAATCGTCTACTCCCTGCATCCTCACTATTCTTATGACCTCCTTCTCATTCAGACGTATGTATTATGTCTTGGTGCTACAGACCTTCATTTCTCTCCTCTCTAGAGCATATCTCCACCTCTCCAGGGTTGCCTCAATCTGTTGCCTACTCTTGTTACAGATCACAATGTCATCTGCAAACATTTAAGTCCACAGGGACTCCTGTCTAATCTCCTCTGTCAACCTGTCCATCACCATTGGAAATAAGAAAGGGCTCACAGCTGATCCCTGATGTAATCCCACCACTCACTTTCCTCGTACATATCCTTTAAAGTCTTTCATACTTCTCTGCCACTCCTGACTTCCACATACAATACCACAACACCTCTGTAGGCACCCTGTCAAATGATTTCTCTTTTTAATCTTCTCAGTTCTTTTCCATAAACAACTCTCAGAGCAAACATTGCATCTGTAGTGCTCTTTCTTACTAAGAAACCATTCTGCTGCTCACTAATCATCACCTCTGTTCTTAACCTAGTTTTTACCACTCTTTCCCAAACCTTTATGCTGTGGCTCATCAATTATTCTTATAAAATGGTACCAGTACACTTCTGCACTCCTCAGGCATCCTCTCACTTTCCAAGAATGCATTAAACAATCTGGTTAAAAACTCCACTGCCATCTGTCCTGAACACCATCATGCTTCCACAGGTATGTCATCTTGACCAACAGCCTTCCCATTTTTTGTCCTCTTCATAGCTGTCTTTACTTCCTCTTTGCTAATCCACTGCACTTCTTGGTTCACTATCTCCACATCATCCAGCCTTCTGTCTGTCTCATTCTCTTCATCACCTTCTCAGAGTACTCTTTTGCCATCTGCTCAACACACTCTCCTCACTTGTGAGTATGTTTCCATCATTATCCTTTATCACCCTAACCTACTGCTCATCTTTCCCATTTCAGTCACTCTGTCTAGCCAATCAGTATAACTTCTTTTCTCCCTCCTTTGTGTCCAACCTTTCAAATAACTTATCATACACCTTATCTTTAGCCTTCTCTACCTCTCTCTTTACATTATGCCTTATCACCTTGTAGTCCTGTCTACTTTCTTCATCTCTCTGACTAGCCCACTTCTTCTTCACCAACCTCTTCCTCTGTATACTCTCCTGTACTTCCCCATTCCACCACAATGTTTCTTTATCCTCTGTCCAGATGTTACACCAAGTACCCTTCTAGCTGTCTCTATTAACACTTCTACTGTAGTTTCCCAGCAGTCTGGTAACTCTTCATTGCCACCCAGTGTCTTTCTTACCTCCTCCCTGAAATCCACATTACAGTCTTCCCTTGTCAGCTTCCACCATTTGATCCTTGGCTCTGCCCTCTTGCTCCTGCTCTTCTTGCTCTCCAATGTCAATCCAACAGACCACCATCCCATACTGCCTAACTATGATTTCCCTTGCCAACACTTTGCAGTTTCCAATTTCTTTCAGACTGACCATCGTACATAGGATATAATCTACCTTTGTGCATCTTCCCCCATTCTTGTTCATCACCCTGTGTTCCTCCATCTTCTTAAAATATGCATTCACCCCAGGCATGTCCATCCTTTTCCCAAAATCCATTACCATATGACCTTCTGCATTTCTCTCCTTGACACCATACCTACCCATCACCTCCTCATCCCCTCTGTTCCCTTCATTAACATGTACATTGAAATCTTCTCCAATCACCACTATCTCTCCCTTGGGTACACTCTCCACCACTTCATCCAACTCACTTCAGAAATATTATTTCTCATCCAACGAAAACCCAACTTGCACGGCATATGCACTAATAACATTCATCATCACACTTTCAATTTCCAGCTGCATAATCAACACTCTTTTAGCCTACAAAACACTCTTGACATACTGTTCCTTCAGGATCCCCTACCCCATTTCTCCTGCCATCCATATGATTGGTAGAACAATTCAAACCTGCCTCTGATACACCTGAACTTACTCCCCTTCCATCTGGTCTATCATATCAGCTAACTCCCTCCCAATTACCAGTCATATTGCAAACATTCAAAGTTCTTACTCTCACTTCCTTCCTCCTCTCCTCCTGCCTCCAGACACACCATTCCCCTCTTCTTCTCCTTTGGCCAACAGCAGTCCAATTTCCTCCAGCACCCTGTTGGCTAACAGTTCTGGTGATGGCTGTTGTTAACCTGGGCCTCAACCGATTCGGTATGGAAATGGTTGCCTACATATTGATCTGGCAAAATTTTACACCTGATGCCCTTCCTCAGATAACCCTCCCCATTTATCCAGGCTTGAAGAAACACTGATTTTGCATCCCCCATGGCTGGGTTAATAATTTAAATGCAATACTATTATTAATTATACTAGCAAAATACCCGTGCTTCGCAACGAACAAGTAGTGTGTTACAGAAGTTATGAAAAAGAAAAGGAAACATTTTAAAAATAACATAACCTGATTGTCAATGTAATTGTTTTGTCACTGTTATGAGTGTTGCTGTCATCAAGGATTTGATTATCATTATTTCTTTCAATCAGGTTTGTATTTGGAGGACGTGTTGTTTTGAAGTTACATTCCGTGTTTGTCAACTGTTGTAAAGATAACAGATTTCATTCATCGAAGCCTTCACTACCCAAATCACTACTCGTGAATGTAAGATGTTTAACAGGCATTCCCGCTATTAACCTGTGCTAAATGTACCATGGTGTGATGTAAGGGGAACTGACTGTAAAAAGGCAAGGAGGCACATATTTTGAACAAAAAGGGAGAAGATAGCGAAGGAGCGGAAAAGTGAGAAGGAAAACTGTTTAAACAATGAGCTAGGAAGGTGAATGGAAAGAAGCAGCCAGCAGTAAAGCAAGGAAGACTCCGTAATAAGGACGGTTGGGTGCACGTAAAAGGTGTAGCAATAAGATTGTTAAGCCTTATGATAGTGTTCCCACACGGAGGGTTTAGAGAGATGCACTGGGAGAAGTATAGAATGGGGAAGCCCGTGTGACTGTTCTGCTGTTCTCCTTCGACAGTTCTGTGGCTCTGCATATTTGTATGCACCTCTCTAAAGTCAGTTTGTCTTCTCTCAGTAATCTTTGTTGCAAACTTGCATCACTGGTTCCGCACACAATTCGGTCACGTATAAGGGAACTTTTAATCTCCCCGAAATTGCATGTGCCTGCTAACACTCTCAGGTCTGTGACGTAGTTGTCTATATTGTCTCCCCTTGCCTGATTTCTTGAAAAAAATCTGAACCTCTCTACAGTTTCGTTTATTTTCGGGTTGTAATGTTCATCAAATTTACGTATTATCAAGCTCATGGTTAACTCATCATGTCTTACATCACCGGTCAGCGTCTGACCTTAGTGTTTTCCTCTGCCTCCTGCATTGCAAGTTCTGTGTATAATCTGAACTTGTTCTTCCATGTTCTCCATGACTTCATCAGGTCTTTAGCATCGAGGTTTTATACCCTGCGTATTCTCATTAAACTTGTATCTCGCAAATATCTTGTGCGATTTTGCGATGTCCACAGCTTTATTTAATTTTAGCTTAGACCGGCACTTAAAAGTTTCTCTCGCACTTTCACTGAGTTTGTGCCAAACACTATTCTATTCCTGACCATCTCATCTTCGTTTGCATAAGCACCAGCCATTTTAACTCCGTTAGAAAGTGATCAAAAGTCTCGTTTATACCCTGCGTCCTCTGAGTAAACTTATATCTCACGAATATCATTTTCGTCTTAGGCATGACAAACGCCAGCAGCAGCGTGTCTATGAACTTAATTTAAACTTAAGCTTTACACCTTGCTTTCCTATTCGTTTGTATAAGCACAGTCCTTCACCAGCAATTTTAACTCCATTACAGAAATTTTAACTCCCTTACAAAGTGATCAAAAGTCTCTTTTACACCCTGCGTCTTCTCCTTAAACTTGTATCTTGTGAATATTGTATTCGTCGTAGGCATGACAAACGCCAGCGGCAGCGTGTCTATGAACACCGTGCTTTGTTTCCACAGTAGCTGCACTTATGAATATGCTTGTATGCGTCAGTCGCTTCATATTCTTTTGCTGCCTTCTCAATTGTGTAATGCGTTTTTTGAACAGGTTTCATTCATCGAAGTGATCACTACCCAAATTGGTATTCATTAATCTAAGATGTTTAATAGGCATTCCTGGTATTAAGTTGATGATTTGCCTGCGAAATTTAGCGGCAGCATGTCTATGAACGTAATTTAAACTTAAGCTTTACACCTTGCTTTCCTATTGATATGTGTACAAAGGCTTGTTCAGCGTCAGACGTTTTCCGCAGTAGCTGCACTTATCAATATGCTAAGCACAGTCCTTCACCCGCGAATATTTACCTTATATGGGCAGGCACTCAATTACGTGGGAGGTGTGATGATGCGGGACGCAACTCCACCTCACACGGCGACCAAGCTGCAGGCTATGGCTGTATATATGGACAAAAGTAGATTCCAGTTATGACCGTTATGCATTAAATTTCAAAATGAAACCTGCCTAACTTTTGTAAGTAAGCTGTAAGGAATGAGCCTGCCAAATTTCTGCCTTCCACTCCGGGAAGTTGGAGAATTAGTGATGAGTCACTCAGTGAGTGAGTCAGTCAGTCAGTCAGTCAGTGAGGGCTTTGCCTTTTATTAGTATAGATTAATGTTCTAATTTTATCATTCTGTAACAAACATATCAGACTAGTTTAAATGATACTATAACTAAGAATGCAGCAACATTAGATATGCAAAAAAAGTTTATTTATGTTTATTTTCAATGTTTTAAAGCTTCTAATGACAATAATGTAAAAAAAGTAATAAGGATAAGTGAAACAGCTTCCTAAAATGTGACTTTTTTCATTAATTATAATTTCCTCTTTCATACCATGCTTAAATTTTCCATAATTCAAGTACATCTGAAAAAATGTAAACATATACTTTCATCCATATTACAAAATTCTTTACAATGCCATTGTAAGAACAGCAGAATCCTTTTTGTAATATGTTTGATTATTTTGTACTCACCATTACCGTCTTGGTAACACTGAGGAGAACAAAATTTAGAAAAAAAACAAACTTTGGTTTAGTTTATTTTATGGAATGGGTGAAAGATTACGAAAAACAAAGTAAAATTAAGTCGTAACCCCAGGGATATGCTAAAAACATTTCAAATGGAAAAGATGCCCCTTGAAAACAACTTTTTTTTGCTTTTCAGAATAATAATTATCAGGACACTTAACTACAGATCATACTGGAACACAGTTTTGTTTTTCTTCTCTCAAGCTGCTCTCAAAGTTGGATTGAACAGTGACTAGTTTCTATTTTAAAGTACCTCTTCTTGTATTTTTTTGCCTGTTAGGCTTGATGGAAATCCACTTCTTATATCTCTGCGGGGCTCAAAGAGAATGCTGCCAAACCAAACAGTGAAGACATTTGAATACAAGCGCCAGGACAAAACTCCTGATTACTGCACTTTCCCCAAGCAGTGACTATATTTGTCTGTTGTTACAGTATCTTTCTATAAGAAAGTAAGAGCCCTACAAGCATGTCATACTATCTTTTGTGTATTTTGGTCTGCAAAGGCAGCATTTTCTTGAGCCACGTTTAGCATTAGAAAGTATGTAAAAGTTACTGGGGCTGTCATTTTCCATTAGTATTTCTCCACACCATATATACTGAGTGGACACAAGCAACATGCCACACATCACTGTGAATATACTGTATGAAGTCCTTTAAAGAGTGAGTACGTTTGACTGTGTACATCTTGAATCACTACAGAGAAGCTAGTAGGTCTCTTTTTCATTTTTGTCTTTTTCAAACATTTATATTTATTTATGATATTCTTAAGAATAGATGACGGTAACTCATTTCAGGTGGAACTGAAAGCAGGGTAGAATGGCATGCTTAACTTTCTGATTTGCTTAATAAGAAACATTCAGCCTTGCCATTACATCTGATCTCTGTCCTATTTACCTATGCATAGAAAACAGGAAGTAAAAGGTTGTGGTTGGATAAATGAACAAGACACTATCACCTGAAATAAAGACTGGCTACCTGGGCATAAAAAAGGAGGTAGAAGCAGTTGGTTTAATGTGCTTAATGCCTGCACACAAAAAAAAAAATACAGGCAGGAATCATAGGAAATGCAGAAAACAACTCAAACACAAGGGGTTCTGCTATGTGTGTGTGTTTTCCCATATGATCCTTTAAGGACTTCATCACTGTCATAGGGGATGCCTCCATGACGCAAGAGGAGTGGGGCTGTAGACCCATAGAGCCCCCTCATCAGATCTGCATGAAGCCAAACTAAAAATTAATATTTTGGACATTTTTAGGCTAAGGATAACTGAAAACCTCTTGTTTGACATTATACAAAATGCGTAGTTCCCATTACTGAGAAAATATGCAAGAAAATAATGTAGCAGATTTCGGAAAGCTGTTAAGAGATAGGACTGAAAGATGGCAGTCTGCGAATGCTTCACAATCTGAATGGGGTGATATGAGTGTCTGGGAGTAGCCCAAGTGGAACAGGATGTTTGAGTGTATGAGTCTGCATACTTTAAATCAAGAAAGTTTAAAAAAGGAAATGGATAAATCGGAACCCCACACACAGGTGATGCAGTGTTGCTACATTTAGTTATTCAGAGTAGTTGTTCAGTAAACAAGCATGTTGCTTGGATGATCTTGTGGTAGTGCTACCAAAAGGACTTCAATTCCCAACAGTCAGCAGGAGTGTGCAGTGGCCAACAGAAGATCAGTGTGCACTTTAAAAGGAGTTCCTGTGCAACTTAAGAAGGAGAAGAAACAGTCCAGACAAAGCTGCTGTGATTTTTGACAGGTAATGTTTCAGGCTATATACATCATGAAAAGCAGTCTTTCCACATGGTGCTGGTATTGTCATTGTTTTTAGACTGCGTATCCATGTATAATGTAAGTTGCCTAAGTTATGCCACAGGGTATTTCACACAATCCTTTAAAATGAGCTGTGCTGAGCTACCTGCCAGGCACAGACCCAGATAGAAATTACAATTTGAAGTGTTTGAACAAAACAAACAAAAACACTGGAGTCTTAAAATGTTGTTATTATTATGTTAATGTTACAGAAGGTTTCTAACAAAATTGCAAGCACAGTGTGGTCTCCAAAAAATTCTTACTTGAATGGTTTCTGACTTCAGAAGAAAGGCAGGCAATTTTTTTTGTTTTTGATTTGAGATCCCAACCTCCACTTGTGTGAGGGGGCCCACAGATTTTGTGCTGTGATAGTGACCTTAGTGCTTAATGCCCCCTATCACTGGTAATTGTAACTAAAACAGCTAAGTTGCAGTCTTTGATTTGTGATAATGAAATTAGAATTTTTCAACTGTAAATTCTGTTAACTCCTTGATGAAATCATTTATAACATTGAAAGATGTTTGATTATTATAGACCACTGGTTTGTTTTTTGAATGTGACTTTACCTAATGCCAGTATATTTTACTGCTGTCACTTACAGTACAATAAGCAAACCAGTAGTAAAAATGAAAAAAAAAAAATCTTTTTTATTTTTTTGGCTCAAGCATGGCAGTCTTCCTTTATTCATATAAAACTGTTTAGAAAGCTGATTTGCTGATTTTGGAAAGTAAATTTGACCTCATGTTTGCCTAGTGTTTAGGTTACTTAACATCTGATGCTCAATAAACAAATCCAATGCAAATCATGACAGAGATGTCTAGATATTGTTTACTAGCTGGCAGTTTAGTGTATCTGTTATTTATCAGCAGGGAGTGTGGTGTACCAGCTAAGGTTTTGCACTTTAAACCATTAGGCTGCTAGTGCTTTTCTCACTTCTGGCTTATCTGTGTTACCTGGTGTTATTGCATTTGTAAAAACCAAATGAAAACAATTGTGCACGTCATGATCTTCTAATTCATCTTAGATAAAGGCATTGGTCAAATATAGAATAATAGCTAATAATAACCCTTTATAAGAAATACGGTCATTTAGAATACATTTGATGAAGATCAAGATGAGTATTTATGTTCTGGTAGAGACAGAAAATGCAACATTTGTTGCAGGTACTGCAAAAATATTCAAAATGAAATTCATCTTCACATTTGATCTATGCATATTCTTCTCCAAAATTCATATTTGTATTTAATAATGCCATGAATTATGTTAAAGGCTTTATTAAATTTAATGTATGTCATGTGTTCATAACATGCAGCACAAACTGAGTAACGGGGAATGACAGTTTTGACCATCATACATTGCATGTTTGTCCAACGTCCAACCAACCAGAAAGTACTGCGTATCTCTTTCTGTCTAGGCTTTTTATGCATGATAGATGGCTTAATTTATGGTGGGGAAGAAGATATGAACAGTTGTGAAAATTTGCACTCTGTCTTTATTGTACAGTATGGAAAATATGTTTTCACTAGGGGGCTTTGGCCCCTGCTCGCTACGCTTGACAACCCCTCTACCACCCTGCGATATGCACTAGGCACTTAGTGTCTGTGCCGCTCACATTGTGAAGAGGGGGGCTAAATGCACCCCATGGTTAGGTTCCTCTTAAATGGTGATACAATGGGAAACGAATACCGTTTTCTTTTTGTCTCCTTTTTGCTCAATCAGCTACTGGCTTGCTGTTGCTGCCATGCCGCGCGATCTGCATCTTGCATGGAGCTTCAAACATTTAAAAGCCTGTACAGCAGCTGTACTTTTGTCTCACTGCCTTGTCTCTCTTTTCCCCCAGACATCCTCTGCTCCTGTTGGGGGTCCCACTCTCGAGGAGCGCCCCTATGAAGAGGAAGTTTTTCTATTCTTTTAATTGAGAGATGGAAATCTCCCCTCCGACTACACACGGAGCTCGATTCACTCCTGAAAGAGACTTATGTTTGTTTGAAGTGTTTGAATAAAGTTTCTGTCTCTAAAATCTCTTGTGCACAGTATCTGTACAACTCTTTGACCCAAGCGTGACAGATTATGTGGATTTCACTTTCACAAAACAACAAATCTTTTAATTCTCATGGATACACCTCTTCATTGAGAAGAAACACTACTTTTCCCTGATGGCAACATGAATTAGGCTACAAGTCTCTGACTTAAAGTTTAAATCCGAACAATATATTTGATCTCTTTTCACTGTTACGTTATTTCACCAAGTAATAATTTCTGTTTGTTTGCGTTAATGCAATCTTTACTATAATTTTTTTTGAGACTTTCGAATTTTCGTACTTCCATTAACTCTAACCCGCTCTGAATGTGTATCGCACCAACATTTTTGAGTTCTTTACGACATTCTACTTTGTCATCTACTGTACTCTTTGTCTTTTATTTCCGGCCTGGGTGTGGTTAAATCTCATGGCACAAAGTCTCCTCTCGCGGGACGTGAAAGTGTCTCTCTGAGAAAGTCAAATCGCATCTCTCTTACCAAGATTTTTTTATTATAATAGAGAGATATGACATATATATTTAATAAAAAAGGAAAACAATACACACAAATTCTATAACATCAGTTGCAGTGTTCATTAAGAGTTAAGATATTACTGAAAATGATTACTTGAAATTAAAATATTAAAAATATGTCTTTAGGTCAAAGATTAAGAGTAAGAAGTTAATTGTTTCTGCAATACCTGTATTTGTAAATTAGCTTACTTTTATTTACATAATTCGCTGAAAAAAATTACAGAGTGAGTTGACAAGATGCTTATTTATCAACAACTAGGGGCCAAGTTTCATAATATGTTCTAAAATCTGTAGGATCTTATGCAGTTTTGTAGCTGTTTGAGAAATTAATTGTACAGTATGTTGGAACAGGGTGTCTACCTTTTCAAATTTTTTCCATCTAAACCTACATATATTTAATAATTAAAAGGTAAACAATACAAGGCTGACTATATTTTGAAATGTATTCTATTAACATTCTACTACAGCAATAATTTATTTCTTGTATAACCCAAAATCACAAAGAATACCTGAATGGAATTTAATAGTCCCTGTTTTTTGACAGACCCTAAGAAGACAATAAAAAAACACTCAAAAAAAAACTAAACATGAAAAAAATAGAAATAGATTTTGTGAAAGGCATTTCGGAGACAGGCCCCCTTCCAGGTTGTTTGGGCATGCAATGGGTGTCAAAATATAGGGCAAGAAATTAAACACATGTAGTCCTCTTTAAAGAGCTGGATGCTAACCCTAACCCCTCAGTACACATTTTATACTTCTTTAAGTGGTGTTTATTAAGTTCAAAGTTATAGGGACAGCAGCAATTCTGTAACCCACCATTGACAATACTTACTCAAGCCTCACACACAAGGGTCAGTTTAGCTTCAGCAATAAACCAGCCCTGAGCATGTGTGGAAAGGACATAAAATATAGGAAGTTTCACAAACCAGAAAAGATAATTGAGTCCATCATGATCATAGCTAGTTGCCAAGTTTCCTCAATATTTCACCCACATAAGGTTTCCAGATTTCCACAAGTCTTTGGTTTGAAGTGTTTCCTGACTTTAGTGTTAAATACACTTCCCTATAATTTCCACCAGTGTCCTACGCAATTTAGTAATTAATTGAAAGAATGCTGATGAATCAATTTTATGAGTGTTCATCGTTGATAACTTTGAAGACTTAGATTACATTCAAATGCAGTCTTCACTGCTGAAGAATAAAGAGGTTTAATTATTTTAGCCTTTCAACTAAACAGTTGAAAATCAGCCTCCCAAAGATTAACACACCATATAATAAGAAGATAAAAGATAAAGTAAAATATACATAGCTTGATTAATCATATTAAATTTTGAATTATTCCATTCATGTTTACCAATGGAATGTATTAATCTTTAATACTTAAGAGTGTATCCTGCAGTAACAAAATGCAGAACTTTTTAAATTCTATTCTATTGCAATGTCTTTGATGTTCCCCTACTTCTTCTTACTGTTAATCTTTTTAAGTTTAAATTATTTAACTTAATTTTGCACCAACATTTTGTTTTATACAGGCACAACCGTTTGGGAGCTGTTTTATTTACAGTTGCTATGCTTGTTGGATCTTTAGAAATGCATGTCACATTTCCATTGTCACTATGGTATAAAGGTTGCTGAACAAAATTGTGTATCTATACTAATAAAAGGCAAAGCCCTCACTGACTGACTGACTGACTCATCACTAATTCTCCAACTTTCCATGTAGGTAGAAGGCTGAAATTTGGCAAGCTCTTTCCTTACAGCTTTCTTACAAAAGTTGGGCAGGTTTCATTTCGAAATTCTACGTGTAATGGTCATAAATGGAAGCTATTTTTCTCCATATAATGTAATGGAGTTGAGCTCGATGGCCGTGGGGGCGGAGTTTTGTGTGACATCATCACGCCGCCCACGTAATCACGTGAACTGACTGTCAACGCATTACGTAGAAAACCAGGAAGAGTTCCAAAAAGCGTTGAAGAAAACATGCATTATACAATTGAGAAGGCAGCGAAACAATAAGAAGCGAGTGAGTGACACATACTGTACAAGCATATTCATGCCTGCAGCTACTTCAGAAACAAAGCACGGTGTAAAACTAAAGTTTAAATTAAGTTCATAGACAGGCTGCCGCTGGCGTTTGTCATATTCACGGCTAATGCGGGATACAAGTTTAATGAGAGGACGAAGGGTATAAACAACAGTTTTGATCACTTTCTAACTAAGTTCAAATTGCTGGTCAAAGGCTGTGCTTATGCAAATTCCGAGAGACTGTGTTTTTGAGGGGATTGACAGTTAAGGCGGGTGGAGGAGTGATGTCATCATCTCCCCTGCCATTCACCTCATTTCGCTCTGAGCTGAGCTCCGCGGCTAACGCCGTCTTCCGAAGCAACTTCGTCACACTGCCACCAAATACTAACAGAAAAATCCACAAGTTAATACACACGCTGTCTCTAGAGTTTCTCCACACTGAATCCTCCAGGCACTACTTACAAAAGGTTACATTGACAATCGTGTTACGTTATTTTAAAAATGTTTCCTTTTCTTCTCGATTCATTTTACCCTCGCACCCCCTTGGTTTGAGAAGAAGTATGAAAAAATATGAGGTTAACACAGAAAAACAGATTTTTCCCCATTAGCCATGATTAAATGAATGGTAAAAAAGTAACAGTGAAGCGAGGGTTACTTATTCAGGCAGGCATATACCTGTATATGACAGCAACACTCATGACAATGTCAATCATGTTACGGTATTATTAAAATGTTTCCTTTTCTTTTTCATTACTTCTTTAACACACTACTTCTCCGCTGTGAGGCACGGGTATTTTGCTATATATGTATATACTAGCAGAATACCCGCGCTTCGCAGCGGAGAAGTAGTGTGTAAAAGAAGTTATGAAAAGAAAAGGAAAAATTTTAAAAATAACATAACATGATTGTTAATGTAATTGTTTTGTTATTGATATGAGTGTTGTTGTCATATCTATTCTTAACAAATGAAAAGAAAAAAAATATATATATAGCATATCTTTGCAAAACAAAAAGAAAGAAATAGAGCGTCACATACACGTCTTCTTTCCTCTGCCTATTAAGTAATAAATTAAATCGATTATAAATTATTAACACAAAGTAAATGAAAAAAAAAATATCGGGAAAGAAACAGAAACCAGAACTTACCCCCACAGCATCCACCATGCTTCTAGCGTTAGAGCCAAAAACGTGGTACACGCAGGTTGTGAGGTGTGACGCTAATTAACGCTCGTGCTACAACAGATTATAGTGTTGTTATACTATAAACTATTTACAGGGATCAACAGTTTTGGGGAAGTCCATAACAAAAAAAAATAAAATTATAGATAACATTTTACACTTTGCTATATGAGCAACTGTTGCTGGGGGTGCCAGAATCCAACAAGGAAGAAAAATGAAAAACATTATTTGTACAAAATCTTAATTTATTTAAAACGGATGACTCCCGCTCTCACGTGCATGTCTGCGTGGATATTATGAACATCTGTTCCAAGTTCTATTTGGAATTTTTATTTAGTCGATAGAAATGTCTTTGGTAGGAATGTAAGTTAAATGTAGTCATCTTTGCATAAAGTTTTGACTATCCAGCGCTTACATTATATATTCTGAAATATTCCAAGACCGTCTTTATATACTCAGGTTTTGGGAAGCGATGATCAATGTAATCGGTGTACCAGGAAATCATGCATTGACACAAGTTCCCCTTTGCTTGGAATTGAACCTGTGATTAAATGCATAATTTTTTTTAATGCGTTATGGAGCACATGCATCGAAGCTTCTCATCTGTGCGATTGTCAATGTAACCCTTTGTAAGTAGTGCCTGGAGGATTCAGTGTGGAGAAACTGTTGAGACAGCTTGTGTATTAACTTGTGGATTTTATTCCAGCGCTTGCTCCTTACTTTCTCACTTGCGCTATAACGCGTAATGCAAACCTCGCGCGATACTCCGCTAACTTAAAAGCCTTGTGCAGTGCCTGTCAGTTGAAAATTGATGATTTGCTTGCTTTTATCTCTCTCTGCTCCTAGCGGAACTGTCATCTCTGACTTGTCATGGAGCACGTTTAAGCTGATGTGTTTGCAGTCTGTGAATAAAAATCCTTCTTGTTTCTACGATCTCCTGTGTCTCTGTGCAAATCTGTGACCCAAGCGTGACAATATATTCCGACGCTGACTTTATATATTCAAGATTTGACTTTATATATTCCAGCGCTGACTTTATATATTCCGACGCTGACTTTATATATTTAAGTTTTGACTATCCAGCGCTTATATTATATATTCCGAAATATTCCAACACCGTCTTTATATACTCAGGTTTTGGGAAGCGCTGATCAATGTAATCGGTGTACCAGGAAATCATGCATTGACACAAGTTCCCCTTTGCTTGGAATTGAAACTGTGATTAAATGCATTATTTTTTAATGCGTTATGGAGCACATGCATCGAAGCTTCTCATCTGTGCGATTGTCGGGCGTGCTGAGTTGCGCAGCAGCCTTACTTATGAATATGCTAAGCACATTCCTTCAGCCGCCACGCCTCCCACGGCGAGCGAGCTGCCCGCTATGGCCGTATACAGTACTGTATAGGAAAGAAGGTTCTAGTTATGACCGTCAGGTTTTGGGAAGCGCTGATCAATGTAATCGGTGTACCAGGAAATCATGCATTGACACAAGTTCCCCAATGTAACCTTTTTTTAATGCGTTATGGAGCACATGCATCGAAGCTTCTCATCTGTGCGATTGTCAATGTAACCTTTTGTAAGTAGTGCCTGGAGGATTCAGTGTATATGTCACTCGCTCGCTTCTTATTGTTTCGCTGCCTTCTCAATTATATACTGCATGTTTTCTTCAGCGCGTTTTGGAGCTCTTCCTGGTTTTCTACGTAGTGCGTTGACAGTCAGTTCATGTGATTACGTGGGAGGCGTGATGATGTCAGAAGAAACTCCGCCCCCCACGGCTTTCCAGCTGAACTCCATTACAGCGTATGCAGAAAAATAGCTTCCAGTTATGACCATTACGCGTAGAATTTCGAAATGAAATCTGCCCAACTTTTGTAAGTAAGCTGTAAGGAATGAGCCTGCCAAATTTCAGCCTTCTACCTACACGGGAAGTTGGAGAATTAGTGATAAGTGAGTCAGTGAGTGAGTGAGTCAGTCAGTCAGTAAGTCAGTGAGGGCTTTGCCTTTTATTAGTATAGATATATGAATGACCTCCAAAGAGCGCTGAGACTTTTGATCACGTGAACGAGTCTGCAAAAAATGGGGTCTCCTGCCTAGCGAAAGTCGAGCAGCCGGCGCGCGCGCATAGCTGTGCCGGCCTTTGAGACGCTGACTGCGCTTCTGCCTTAAGTCAAAGTGAGCACTTTTAATTTTTTTCATCCTCCCCCTGAGCTATAGCCCAGACAAGTGCAAACACGGGACCCCTTTTCTACACTGTGGCAAACTAATATTAAGGCGATTCGCACTTTCTTTTCCACGTATATGATTATGAAGTCGTCAGCTCGGATTATGAAGACAAGCACAGGAGTGGAGGACTGACAGTGCCATCACAGCCGATTACTGGCAGGGACGTCTCACCAGTCTACACAAGACCCACCGCGACTGTCCCCAAAAGGCGCTCATATCGTCAGCGAACACATCTCTATACTATATAAAAGAAAAAGGCAAGTTCCTTTCTTTACACCTTTTTTCCTTTTATCCCAAACCAAAGCCTTTCTCTCTTAACACTGCAGAGGACACAAAACTAATTTTCTTTAAATGCCGGTAAGGCACATTACCAGAGGCAGAAATTTGGACGTTCACATAGAAAATGTAATTTCTATACCACAGCCGTCGTGTAGCGCTTTTCAAAAGGGATCTACTACCGAGAGATGATCCATATACATTTTAGCTGCTGTTAGTACTACTTACCTGTTCTGTTACACCGTCTTTAAAATGTAGTTTACCTGCAACCACTCCAGTACTTCTTAAAACGTTAATGTTTTACTGTTTAATAACTTATAGACTACATTTTATTATTTTTCCCTTACACTCAGTGACCAAAGCTATACACACACATATAGACACATACATGTATATATACACATATATATACCTGTGTGTATGTTTGTATATATGTGTATATATATATATATACACACACACACACACACCTATCTACATTGTATATATATACACACACACATACATACACACACACACACACATATATATAATTTGTGTGTGTGTATGTATGTATGTATGTATGTGTGTGTATATATGATGTAGATATATATATATTTATATGTGTATATGTATATATGTATATAGATATGAAGATATGTATGTATATATATATATATATATATATGTAGACTCAAACCCATTATGACAGCAGCAATCCAAACTGTGAGAAAACAGTAAAAAAGAGGCGTGTCAGACGTCGTCATACATTTTCTGATGCAGTTAGACGAAAACAACTTTGTGACGCTGCTGCCAAATACACAAAACAATTACTTTGACAATCCTGTTACGTTATTTTTAAAATGTTTCCTTTTCTTTTTCATATGTTCTTTAACACACGACATCGCTGCGAAACGCGGGTATTTTGATATATTTATATATATATATATATATATATATATATATTATATATATATATATATATATATATATATATATATATATATATATATATATATATATATATATACGAGGTGTGGCAGAAAAGTAATGAGACTGGCAACACTGCAAGCGATCTGGCAATGCTGCGCTGTTGTCCTTGATAGAGCACGTGTATCAGTACCCTCCCATAGCTCAGTGCGAGTTTCAACTCCTTCCGTTAACTACGTGATTTTTGTGACTGCTATTAGCAAAGTTGTGTTTTTGGTTGTGCGTCACGCAAAATGGAACAGCGGAATTTGGAGCAACGTTGTGCCATTAAATTTTGTGTTAAGCTCGGAGAATCGGCAAGTGTGACGTTTGAAAAGTTAAAACAGGCCTATGGGGAACATTCTTTATCCCGAGCTCAAGTTTTTCAGGGAGGCCTTCAACTTCGAAAACCAATGAAAACATCGAACGTGTGAACACTCTTGTGAGATCAGACAATCGTTTAACATTAAGAATGTTGAGTGAACAATGAAATTTGAACAGATTTACCGTTCATCAAATTTTGACTGAACATTTGCACATGCGAATGGTCTGTGCCAAAATGGTGCCGAAAAACCTCACAATTGAGCAGAAGGACGATCGAAAAAACGCATTCCTGTGGTTCCCCAGCCCCCTTATTCACCTGACCTCAGTCCGTGTGACTTTTTTGATGATATATATGACAGCAACACTCATAACAGTGACAAAACACTTACATTGACAATCATGTTACGTTTTTTTTTAAATGTTTCCTTTTCTTTTTCATAACTTCTTTAACACACTACTTCTCCGCTGCGAAGCGCGGGTATTTTGCTAGTTACCATAATAAAAGAATAGCCTTTGCCATTTTGACTAACACCTACATCATATTAGCTATGTTCTTTCTATCATTTTGGGATTTTGGCATTCTAGTTTTTTTTGATCCAAGACTTGACCCAGGCACATATTTAGCTTACTGTTTGGCTCAGTTTGTAAATGCAGTACTGTTATGATCTGCTGGGCTCCACAACATTCAAAATGAGATTTTGGCTCCAAAATTAGGCCTGATGGTTAGGCTTCAATGAGGCCTAGAATAAGGTGACCATCCGTCCCCATTTTTGGACAACTGTTCCCACTCAGAAACATGTCCCAGTTTTGTCCTCGGTTTAAGATTTCGTCTCCGGTTTCAGCTGATTCACTTTTTTGAATGTATCTCATCATCAGGATAATTTGAACTCGGCACGCATGTGCGGTGTTTTGGCAGAAGTTACGCTTTATCGCATCCTGCAACTTTGGCGAGAAATCATGTGATAAGCTTTCGCTTTGTATGTAGTCTACGCTTCTCTAGCCCCCCTTCCCCCATGTCCCCGGATTGGCCCAAAAAATTCTGGTCACCTTACCTAGAAGCAAGTGAGCATTATCCCAAATTCTAGAAGCAGGATTAAGACCAAACAGAAAAGGGGTTAAAGCTTATAAACTTGAAAAACCCTAAGCTGAGTGGCAAACCATGAAAACCCTGGCTTACAATAACAAAAATCGAGTTTCTTAATATTTTAAGTACTAGGGTGTTGTACCATGTTATCCATTATGAATGTAGAGAAAAGCCAAGCAAAATTACATCTTTTATTGGCTTACTAAAAAGCTTACAACATTCAAGCTTTCGAGGCAACTCAGGCCCCTTCTTCAGGAAAGATGTAATACAGAAACTGGAGTACACTATGTTTATATACACACACTAGGACAAGAAACAACATTGGTAAATCTTTAAATGAAAAATCTTAAATGTAAAAAATTAATAGATTCATTCAGGCTAAGATTAATTTAACAAGAGAGAGAAGAACAATGTATGGTCAAGATCTTTGGATAAGATAACTGTCCAACAAAGTCCTTTGAAGTTTGTGATGAGTTTTTCAAAGCAATGTGGCTCTGTTGACAGGTTATCTCTGTCAGTCTGAGAGATGCAAACAGTCCTCATACCTGGCCATTAAACTCTTGTCTCTATTCAAGTCATGCTGTAAAGTATTACATTTTAACATGAGTTTAACTTCCCATTCTTTTCTCTCTTGCTGTGTTTTGAAGTTGCCGATAAACACCGTGACTTTAAAGTTCCTCTCACAGTGTCCATGGCTGTTGAAGTGGGCCGCTACAGGAACATTTGTGTTGCCATGTTTAATGTTGAACCTGTGTAAATTCATTCTCTGGCGGAGCATTTGTCCAGTTTCTCCCACATAGAGTGCAGTGTCAGGACATTTCATGCAGAGAATTAGGTAGATCACATTAGATGATCTAATGTTCTTCTCTCTCTTGTTAAACTAATCTTAGCCTGAATGAATCTATTAATTTTTTACATTTAAGATTTTTCATTTAAAGATTTACCATTGTTGTTTCTTGTCCTAGTGTGTGTATATAAACATAGGGTACTCCAGTTTCTGTATTACATCTTGCCTGAAGAAGGGGCCTGAGTTGCCTCGAAAGCTTGCATATTGTAATCTTTTTAGTTAGCCAATAAAAGGTGTCATTTTGCTTGGCTTTTCTTAATATTTTAAGATAAACAGCATTTACAATATATAAAAAAGCAACAAAAAGGTATCCTCAATGTCAACAAAATCATTCCGAGATCCAGAAATTAAAATGTAAAGACAAAACATCAAAAATGAACACAAAATTAAACAATACTGAATGCTGAAATGTAATTTATAACAGAAATGTCATCAAAATGCAAATCACTTTCACCATACTGTATACAGTAATATCTTTCCCATTAACAGGCATTCTATGGAATTTACTGTGAATGATTCTGAAAAAATCAATCTGTCAAAGTCTGATGTGATGGTCTAATTCATGCTAGCAAATGGAGTTGCGCACTCAAACAGCAGTTAAGTGGCAGTAATGCAGTCATTGGAGGAGTTGGGGGTTAGTGGCATGAAGCACTCTTTGCTTTGCAAATTCATTAGCATTCATTACCTCACCCAAATTACCTGCCTAAATAAACTTTTATCAAAAATGGTTTACTAATCAAAAATGCACATTCACTAAATTTGAAATGAAAATAAGAACATACTCTAAGTACATTTTGAGAATTATAATAATAGATTATATTTAAAACAGATTTTGATATCTCACTAAATTCACGTCTGCTTTATGTTTTCATTGCCCAGAAATCTGGAATACTTTTTATGAACTGAGTTATAATGGCATTGACACTTCTGTGGGACGAATATCTGAAATAGGCCTCTGAGAAGGAACTCACCAAATATGTGGAAATGATCAGGTAATGTCAGTCAGTGGAGAATTGGAGAGGCAGGGGACTCCTTGTGGAGCCTAGGTGCAGGGACCTTGAAGTCCACGCCTTAATCAAAGCCCTCGGTTTTCTGGGCATAGTTGGAGGTGGGATGAGGTGAGCCATCTGCCACAGAATCAAAGCAGCATAGATAAGTATCTATCTATCTATCTATCTATCTATCTATCTATCTATCTATCTATCTATCTATCTATCTATCTATCTATCTAACCTTTCAATGACTGTGGCACAAGAGAGGAGAGAACTGGGGTACAAATAGCTAGCTTGAGTCCAGTCGTAGTTGGGTCACCTGGTTGAGCATGTGTGAGGTCAAAAGACCCAAATGATTCCAGGAATATGATTGATGATTTGTCCAGTAGCATCAGGATATGTATTTGAATTCAATAATATTCATCATTTTTGAAAAGTTTTAGTGCCAATATTATACATTTATTCTTCACTACTATTAAATAAACTGTTACTTTTGGAAAAATTATCTGCATATTAGATAAAGTAAAATGGATGAGCACCTGAAGAAAATCATCTTTGTCTCCAGCTTGGTCATGTTTTATTCATTTTTCTTCAAAGGAAAAGAAAAACAAGGAGAATGGACCATTTGCAGGAATGGGGGTATAAAATAAATGGCTTTGCTTAATTTACAAACAAAACCTAACAATCAAATGTCTTCAAAAAAATTTCAAAAGATTGCCTTTGCTTTATTTTTTGTAAATCTCTAGGGACTAATTATCCAAAAATAAAAATAAAAGACAGAGGGCACTCCTGCTGCATTAAATGAAAAGAAATATTCCAATTAAAATGGAGAGAGCGGGAAAGAAAATAGAACCATCTTATAAGAAAGAAGTCATTTACAACACAATGCACACCACTGTTAAAAAAAAAAAAAACTTATATACATTACAGAATATTGTCAAGTATATGTTTTATGCTCCTTGGCATTATTGTACAAGACTACTTTTGGTAAGAATATTTCTTTACACGTGTAGTAGTAACTGTACACTCCAGTTTATCAGTGTCTGACTTCTTAAAAACACCAACCAATAGAATGCAGGTCAATACATGAACCTGCTCTTCATTCAGTAACAGATATGAAATGAAAATAACAAAGCAAAAAAGAAGTTTACCCTACACTGGGAAACTGAGCTTTTATTTCAGAATGTTACTGAATGTTTAATTACAATAAACATTGTTTGAATTAGAAAACTTATTGTAGTTAAACAAGGTGATCTGAAACATTAAAGGTACAGATTGTTAATGCTTGCAATATTGCTTTGTTTAGAGGGAAATATCCATGTTTCCACCCATCCACTTAAGTTTAGGGTGCTGAGGAGCTGAGACCTACATTGACAGCATCATGTGCACAGCAGGAAATAACCCTGCATTCAATTCAATCCAGTAGAGGGTGCATTCAGTCATACCAAACAACCTTACAGTCACCATTCAACATGAACTGCATATCCTTTGGATGAGGGAGGAAATGTGACGGAAAAAACAGCAATCCTGAAAGACAACAGAGATGAAATGTAAACTTTAAAAATACATTAACCAGACCAAGATTAAAATCTAGTTTCTTGGAGCTGTGAGGCAACAGTGATAATCAATGTAAGTTCCACCCAAGGAAAATGTGTGGCTTATTTTTTGTTAAGTACTGAATGGGTCTAAAATGTAGCCATCTTGTTTTGTATGTTATTGTTTTCTTTTTATCATGATCTGGCTGAGTTACTCATTTTTGCAAGGTATAGACAATTTTACAAGTACTATCAACCTCCTTAGTATTATGTTACCCCAAAAAACTGAGACATAAATGTTGATTTTTTTCCAACTATAAAATAGGTTATTACTGTAAAAGAATAATGTAAATACCAAAACATAAACATAAATACATTTGTGTGATATGGTTTGAAACAGTCATGACGTACAGCTCAATATTGCAATTGGGACAGTTGAAGTTTGTTCCTTTGTGCAATTTTTTTATTTTTCTTGTGCATGGAAGAGTAGAATGTCAGTGTCTTTTCTGCATCGCTTTTGTTATTTTAGGCTATCACAGCACTAGGTTTAGTGATTTCCATATTTTCCCTAACATGGACATGGACACTTGCATTGTGAACAGTGCTTAAGGAGCTAAAGTCTTTCTTGTCCTTCTACTTGATTACAGTCATTTTACCTTTTTTGCCACAAAGCTACATGCACTACGTAAAACCTTCAACATCTGATGACCACTAAACATTGTTTTCACTATCGCTAAATTGAACTAATGGTTCTGTTTCTGTTTGTTCTTAAAATTGGCTTTACAGCTTTGAATATGAATGTTGAATATGAATATGAATATTGATGAGTTACCATAGAATGGCAGAAAGCAAATGAAAAGTCAAAAATTTTTGCAGTATGATGCTATTTCTTCCAAAGGCAGCAGCAGTATACTGTCCTGAACATCAAAACAGGTTAACTCTAGAAGTGTGGGATTAACCATTTTTACATAGAATTTCAAACCTGAGAGATGTTCCAATTAACACCAAGGAGATTAAAGAAATACTATTATTCCAGCCATTTTGACATTGGACAATCAGAACATAGGCTTTGTACATATGGTGTGCATACACATTAAACCTTCATCCACATGCATCAGTTTTATCATTTTAGTATTCATAGCAACTAAGGTAGAGTTACATTTTCAAACCCATACAATACATTTAGTTAATGTAAAGTAAAGCAGCACTTTCCTGGTAAAGTACATTTTTAGTTACGTTAGCACAAATAATCAATTCCCTGTTCGTTTGTGTTTTATTACAGTACTAGCCATGCTGAACCAGACACTGATAGAGACTTGGTGTTATTTGAACAAGAATGGGTAATCCTCATTAACTATTAAGTGAACTGAACCAAAGGATACTGATTAATGTATACCCCATTTCATTAAAACTATTGGCTTAGTCATATTTTTGAGTAGATTTTTACTTGAAATTTTGCCCAAATTTTGTAAAGCCTAAGTAGCACCATATCATTGTCCAGTTTTCATAAAATCAACCAGCCTACACTTTTAATGGATGTTACATATCTCCTGCTAAAGGATTTCCATTGGAATGTACCTGAAGCCGTCAGGTGAACCCCTTGAATCTGCAGTATCAAGGTACAAAGCTTATTAGAGCTTTATGGTCTTGTTATCAGATATTATGGTAGGTTATAACTTTTTCATGATCAGTTTATACACAGTATTTTACAAACTTCCTGAGCTATGCTCAGAAGTAACCTTATTTGAGACATCCTTCAGGAGGTACAACAAACATGTGAAACTAAAGGCGCAATTCAACATTTTAGGCCGATGTCTTCCCACAGTCTCTTTTACTGCTTTTCAACAACCTAATTTTGAAGAGAACTTATTGACTCGAAAATGGAATTAATTGAACAGACAGACGGCTCGTTTTCAGGCAAAGAAGTAATAGGCTTTATTAAAATTGTTACATAAAACCCTTTCCAAAACAAAAAAGGGCATTTGCTTTCTTGCTAGCAAGCATATTTTGGAGTACATTGATGAAAAAAGAAGTTTTACTGCTATATCCATCAATCTCCTATCCAACTCACTTAAACCATTTCAGTCACATTTGTGTAGGCCCTGGGGCCTCATGTATAACGCCGTGCGTAGAACTCGCACTATAACATGGCGTAAGCACAAAAGCCGAAATGTGCTTACGCACAGAAAAATCCAGATGCAGGAATCTGTGCGTACTCCAACTTCCACGTTCTTCCGCTACATAAATCCCGATCAGCGTGAAAACTAACGCTTGTGCACGTGCATTATGTAACGCCCCAAATCCTCCCAGAATTACGCTTATTTGAATATGCAAATCAATATAAATCGCCCTTAAGCGCAGCCTTCTGTGAAAAGACAATGGGAAAAGCACGGGGAAAATATAAGAATTTCAGCGAATACCAAGTGGAGGCAAAGGAAAAACATACTATTTGTTCAAATAAACCGTGGTATAATCAACAAAATGAAGTTGATCGAGTGACATAGCGTGTTGGAGAAACTTGAAAGCTCACATTCACAAAATCGCACAGTGCCGGAAATAAAAAAGAAGTCACATATCAAAGTTGCCGTGAAAAGAAGAGTTGTAAGCCCACTGTCTGAGTGTCATATGAAAGTTTATTAGGGTACAGAGAAAAAAGGCACACGGTGGGGAAAAAGCACGAAATGTCAACTTCAATCTCGACATTTCCACTTTAATCACGTAGTTTATTTTGTCATTTAGTAGAACATTATAAACTTCATCTTAAAATCGTTTAATTAACCAGTTTCTCAAATCACATCGTAATTAAAGTAGCACGTTAAATGCTTTGTTTTGTATTTGATCTTCTACTCGTATGTGCTCTATGTGTGTGAATCACTACTTGCTTCTTAAACTGGCTCTCTTCCTCCAACTGGACACAGAGTCCATTACATTCGTGATATTACAGCTCTCTGAATAACTAAAATACTGAGATGTATACGTGATGTAATTTTCATGATGATAGGAGTTAAAGCACGTTATTAAACATGTGTTTCACTTCGATGAAATAATTTATTGTCGAAATTTGTCGCTGCTTTTTAGCTGTGTTGTTATTTTCTCTTTCTGTGTTATATTCAATATATATTGGCGTAGCCGTCACTGCAGTCAGTGCTCTTCTTTCCCCAAGTAACCGATCGCCATACAATCAGCTCTGTAATAGACGTTAAGCCATCTGTAAGCTTAGCGCCGATTCTTCAAAACGTTTAAAGAACATTGAAATATCTTCGTAGTACATGTTTAATTATTCTATCCTTCACGACACTCCCAGTGAAGAATATAGATTATTTAAATGAAGTGAAAGTTTTATGTGTATAATTTAACAAACATATTTTGCTGCATTTCACCTTAAAAATGATATCGTCCTCATATGTAAATACGCTTTATAAAGTGGCTCAGGTTGTGAGATATTATAACTGTAGTGCAAGTTTACAGTGGGGTGATTGTACTTATAAGTACAAACCGTTCTACAAGGAGCAATTGATTGAGTGCATTTAAAGTTCTTGGGATGAAACTGTTTCTGAACCGCGAGGTCCGTACAGGAAAGGCTTTAAAACGTTTTGCTGTGTCTGAGACAGCGTGTCCTTAAAGCTGTATACCGATAATTCTTTATCCGATCAGCTGCTGCTGTGATTCACACTCAGATACAGTGATATAAATACTCCGAGTCGTGCAGTGAGAGTAATATGGAAAAAGATGATCCGCTGTAGCAACTCCTAACGGGAGGAGCTGAAAGAAGAAGAAGAAGAAGGAGAAGAAGGAGAAGTGAGAGTAACAACGCTAAAGCAGTTATGGTATTTGGAATACTATGGCTGTTCTCTGAACCATTATATTGTTACGAGTTAATTACAATCAGATGCATTACACTAATAAACAATATGCGGTTAGTTTCTGTGTATTTATAAAGTCGCGTCATGAAAATAATGAGTAATCACACAAGAACAGTACCATTGCTTTGACGCTGGGTGCCGCCAGTTTGCAAAACCGAGCGGAGAACTTGAGTACGACAAGGCATGAGGTACCGTGGAAAAGTGCGTGGCTTTACGCCAAGTGTAGGTTTTATACATCGCGATTTGAACGTGGAAAAGTTCTTACGCAACATTTCTGTGCGTACGCACCATTTATACATGAGGCCCCTGGTGCATCATGGGACATTATCACACAAACAAACACACTTACTCATATTGATTTAGAGGTTCAAATGATCATCCAGAGTACCCGGAGAACATACCCAAAAAACACATAGACCAGATGGGATTTAAGCGCAGGGCTCAGGAGCTTGAAACAGCAGTGTTATCCATTTCGTCATTGTGCCAGCCCATAATCATTGTTGTCTTAACCTTACAGAATTGCCTTTTTTATGGTTCTGTTCATGGCGCCTTACCACTGATGTTGAGGTGAACTCACTGTGCTCTGTTTTTTAAATATTAACGTATGTTAACTAATAGCCAGCAGAAAACAAGGATACATATTTTATATGAATGCTAATTTGTAGTTTATGGAAAATAAGCCCCACATATTAGGTAGCATCCATACATTTCTCCACTACTATTACACTTCAACAGCACAGAATATACAGTACATCATAAAACTAGGAAAAAAGGAAAAACAAAAATTAGAAATTTCATACATTGAAAATGTAGAAATAAGAAAATTAGTTGGAATTGATTTGAATTCATCGGTACACTACATGTATGCAATGAAAATGATGAGAAAAGTGAGGAGATAGTAAATCATACCAACATTTTATTGGTGTTTGGAAAGTATTTAATATGTTTTGCAAGACCTACTCTGATTAATATTTTTGCAAATACCAGCTACTTTACATAGGTTACTTCCTTGGTGAATTGTCCTTAGCAGCAATATTAGTGTAGATCTCTATCGAGGGAAAACTACTTAAAATTTAAAAACAGTCCTCATGTTTGGTAGGTGTCATAGCATTAATATATCTCTAATTGTCTGGAGATGGTTCCAGATAAAGAAAGAATTTCAGTCCAATTAACAAGAACATAAAAAAGTGAAAATTCATATGCATTTCCTCATCAGTTCCAACTGAAAGTGAATATTCAACTCTGTTCAGTTCAGAATATATTTATATAGCTGTCATGATTGAGAACACACCTAATGTACTTACACATATTTATTGTAATACACCACTAGTAAACAACTTTATTGTACATAAACAAATATTATGCTTAACAATTTACTTTAAGCAAACTGCTGGGTACTAAACTATTTTAATTTTATTTTTGAGTACAATAATGATTTTCTGAAAGCTAGGCAATGCAATAATTAATGTGGACCACAGTACAGAATTAGATGAATGCTAATGGTCAGAACAAGTTAGTTTTTAGCTGCAACTAAAAATCTTATTAAGATGCAAAATCTTAATAAGAATATGCATGTTTAATTTTAAACCCCAGTCTACTAGATAGCATGATTAATTTCCCTGAGTTGGAAGGCCTTTCAATTACTATATTTTTTGCTCTAGCTGAACAGGACAGGTGACCCATATGATAAAGTTTTAAGCGCATGACTGCAAATAAGCTGCTTGCTCAGAGGTGTCTTGAACTAGTATGTGTTAGATATTGCATGACTGGCCTTATTGCTATGGTGTACCAGAAAACAAAATGACAATTGTACTGTAGAACAACAAAAGCAGATTTCGGTGTAGTTAATATATTTACCGGATTTGCCACTGCAGATAGCATGCATTACAAAATCGTAATAATCACAGCTCACCTACAAATTGAAATGACCTGAGGGTATGTACAGTACAGTAAATTTAGTTATTTATTTGTTAAACTCTCTTAGTTTGCAGGAAAGCAATTACATATTGTAAAATACAGATAAGATATAAATTAACCTCATATTAAATAAATCACAATCATTTAAACAAATATATGCAGTTAAAAATTAACATTGGCAAATGATAACATAGTGTAATATTCATAGAAAGTTGTAATGATGACCACAATTTTCAACAGCACTTAACCAACCTCTATTTAACTTCATTTCTTGTAGATAGTATCATAGAGCTCTCTGTAAAGAAGTTATTTTTATAATGATAATATAATATAAGTGTTGAAACCTCTCAAAGCAAACATTAGATATTAAAAGTAACATTTCTGCAAAGTGAAAGTAATGGTGATTTATTTGGTTAGGCTACTTGACACATATTTAGGTATACTAACTCTCCTAAATTTTGGACTACGGTCTAGGGCTTAAATCTAAATGCAGAAGCATCATCTAATTGAAATGCATTGAACAGAATGTAACTGCAGTCTGCAATAGCATCACTCACAATATGCTGTCTTAAAAACACTGAGAAAGGAAGCACAAATCTATTGGAGCCCATCAACTATGTTTAATGGACTTGAAATGAGATTAGTACTTTATCATTGTTTTTCATATTCTATATTTTGTTCTGTTTAAATTTTCCATTAGTAAATTATAGAATCAATCTGTCTGTTGCCTCAGTTATATAACATTTATTATAGAATTTTCAATAGCAGTGATATTTGCTATGTGCCATCTGTTGGAATGAAAAAAATAATTAATTTTGTTACTTCATGCATGACAGGAAATATTCCAAAAAACTGTGTATCACAAATGTTAACCCTGAATACACCTAACAGAGCGTAACAGGCAGAAATCATCTTTTATTTATAGATACTATTTGCCTTTGGATTGGCCATTCATCAACAATTTCTGTTCCTACCTCGAGTCCACTGCTACTTAGTAATGTTGACAAATTTATAGAAGTAAGCGGGTTTAGAACAAAGATGGATGAAACTTGTTTGAGGTAATGACCTAGGGCCTCATGTATAAACGGTGCGTACGCACAAAAATGTTGCGTACTCCCATTTCCACTTTTAAACCGCGATGTATAAAACCTAAACTTGGCGTAAAGCCACGCACATTTTCACGGTAGCTCAAACCCTGGCTTAAACAAGTTCTCCGCTCGGTTTTGCAAACTTGTGGCACCCAGCGTCAAAGCAATGCTTTTGTTCCAGTGTGGTTTACCTTTCTTTTTTACATCTACATCCCTGACTCGGCCTTATCATATACAGTACACTGAAATGAACCACATATTGTTTATTAGTTTAAGGCATCTGATTGTAATTAACAATACTGTATAATGGTCAATGAAATGGCCAAACTATTCCAAATACCATAGATGCTTTAGTGTTGTTACTCTCACTGCAACTTCTTCTTTTTCTTTCAGCTGCTTCCGTTAGGGGTTGCCACAGTGGATCATCTTTTTCCATATTACTCTCACTGCACCACCTGGAGTATTTATATCACTGTACCTGAGTGTGGAATCACAGCTGTACAGCAGCTGATCAGAAAGAGAATTATCGGTATACCGCATCAAAAACACTCTGCCTCAGCCATGCTGTCTATTGAACTGCTGTCATACGGCAAACACCTCAGAGCCTTTTATTGTACTGATATCGCTGGTTCAGAAACAGTTTCATCCCAAGAACTATAAATGCACTCAATTAGTCCATCAAGTGCTCCTTGTAGAACTGTTTGTACTTATTAGTACAATCACCTCACTGTAAACTTCAATACAGTTATAATATTGCACAACCTGGGCCACTTTATAAAGTGCGTATTTGCATATGATGACAATATCATTTTTA
Source organism: Polypterus senegalus (assembly GCF_016835505.1). Lineage (NCBI taxonomy): Eukaryota > Metazoa > Chordata > Cladistia > Polypteriformes > Polypteridae > Polypterus > Polypterus senegalus. The sequence goes on along the minus strand of NC_053160.1, from coordinate 151,418,629 downwards.
AGATGAAATGCAGCAAAATATGTTTATTAAATTATACAGATAAAATGTTAACATTATTTAAATAAGCTATATTGTTAATAATTAAACATGTGAGGACACGGTGGTGCAGTGCTAGCTAGTTCTGGGATTGTTCCTGCTTCGCGATGTATTCTTGCTGGGAGTGGCACAACACTGGAAGAACAGATGAATAGAATAATTAAACATGTAAGATGAAGATATTTCAATGTTCCTTAAAAGTTTTGAAGAATCGGCTTTCTAAGCTTACAGATGGCTTAACATCTATTACAGAGCTGATTGTGTGATGATTGGTTACTTGGAGAAAGAAAAGGAAGGACAGGAATTGGAGGTTAGTACATTTGAAAGAGACAGTACCTCTGCAATAAATTATTTCATCAAAGGTCACGCACGGCGCAGCAAGCATCTTACGGGAGGCAGGAACAATCTCTGGATAGGGCACTAGCTCGTCAATATCACTCTGCCACCGTGTTCCCATGTTTAATAACATGCTTTAACTCCTATCATCATCAAAATGATATCAAGTATACATCTCAGTATTTTAGTTATTCAGAGAGCTGTAATATCACAAATGTAATGGATTCTGTGTCCTGTTGGAGGAAGGGAAAGCCCATTTAAGGATCACGTAGCGATTCACACACATAGAGCACATAGAAGAACATATACTTAACAAAGTAGTTAACATGCTACTTTAGTTACGGTGGTATTTGAGAAACTAGTAAATTAAACAATTTAAAGATTAAGTTTATGATGTTCTACTTTAATGACAAAATAAAATACACGATTAAAGTGGAAATTTTGAGTTTAAAGTTGACATTTTGAGCTTTTTTCTCACTGTGTGCCTTTTTCTTTTCTTTTCTCTGTACCCTAATAAGCTTTCATATGACACTCAGATGGTGGGCTACGACTTGACAACTTCTTTTTTATTTCGGGCACTGTACGACTTTGTGAACTTGAGCTCCATGTTACTTGATCAACTTCCACTTGATATTCGCTGAAAGACTTCTATTTTCGCCTGTCCTTTTGCCATTGCCTTTTCACAGAACGCTGTGCTTAAGGGCTATTTATATTGATTTGCATATTCAAAGAGGCGTAATTCTGGGAGGACTTTGGGACTGGCGACAGGCATGTGCCTGTGCGTTACTTTTCACGCTGACCAGGATTTATGTAGCGGAAGAATGTGGAAGTGTGCAAACGAACAGATTTATGCATCTGAATTTTTTTGTGCGTACGCACATTTCCGCTTTTGTCCTTAGGCCATGTTTTAGTGTGAATTCTACACACGCCGTTATGCATGAGGCTCCTGGTAACTAAAGGTCTGAACATACTTAGTGTTAAATATTAGAAAGGCACACTAAATCCATATCACAAGAACAAAATCTACAGTATATCTCTGAACCTATTTCATATTTAATGAAGTTTTTTGTGATCAGTTATGTATAGAGTATTGCTTTTTCTGGTAATTAGGCAAGGGTTACTTCTATATCAAGATGATAAAAAAGTGTTTAGCCTCTATTGAGGCTGTGTTTGAAAATTAAAGTTTTAAATATAGTTGGGTAAGGGCGATCAATTCCAGAGAAGAAGAAATAGATGACAGGTCAAAGTGAATGCAATAGGCAGTCAATAGGGAAAGTAAAATTAATGAAAGTTTAATCTGTCATTCAGGGTTTAAAAATAATGTCCCTGAAACAAATTAGAAAATTGGGGCACTGAAATGGAAAGCTGTCAATCAAGTGGAGAGAATATTGGAAGTCTTTTATATGTATAAGAACATGGTTGATAAGTAGTCCTACACTTCTATCAAGGAAAAGCTTAAATAGTATTAAACAACAGTTGCATGCAAAAATAATAAAAACATACAGATTTGAGGGCTTGTGGGTTTCAGAAATAATAAGTCTTTGGGTGGTCAGAAATGAAGATAGTTAGTATTAGTATAAAAATAGTTGACAAGACTAAAAATCTCCATTAAACTCACTCAAATCAAAAACAGCCTTGCAATTAGCCTTGGTTATAATTATCAAGAAATGATAGACAAGGTTTGGCAAAAGTTTGGTTAAATATAGATTTACCTTAAAGTGACATACATTGCTCCTAGATTCAATTAAAATGTGCAAAGAAAAGTAACATAAATGTTTTAATTGCAGTCTCAAAAGTAAACTAATGGAGCTTTAGATAATTTAAGTGTGAAACAGCCGTCAATTACCTGCCTGTGCTTTCAGAAAGTGTAAAACACAGTAACCAAATAGCAAATGTCCATTTTTATTTAATAAAAATGATGAAGGTGCTTAAATGTAAAACAATATTTTTTTCTTTGGGATCACTGGATATAATTTTATTTGAAATAATATACTTTCACCCAATAGATTATATTTTAATAAAAATAATCAGCTAGTGTCTATCTATACACAAATAGAACAAGAAAAAATCTTGATAATGTTTTTTTAATCGTGATAGAAAACTTGTCATCTGAATTAAAGGAGATGATTTCTAGATGGAAATGAATTCCTTTCACTGCAATGGTATTTTTATACGAGTAAAGAAAACAGAAAAAAGATATCATATGTGCTCCAGACCCCAGTGAATTCATTAGCGTATTCATCTGTATAATTTAAAAAAAAGCCAAGTAATCACATGGTAGTCAGCACTGTTAAGTCCAGCAGTGATGCAGTGGACTACAGATTAAGTGAGACAGATATGCAATACTGGCTGCCCTTCAAGGGAAATATGCTGACACCTAGGAAAAGACATAAATGCTAGTCAAAATACAAATCCATTTTGTGATAAGCCTGCTTTTCAGTGCTTTAAAGTTCTGTTTATTGTACAGATATCAAATCATGATTCTAGAGATGAGCAGTAAGCAATTCAGGGACAGTCCTTGCTTGTTTGATTTGTTGTGGCAAGTGCGATAGTAGGAAGATATAAGACTTAAAGTCTTAAACTAACGCACAGTATGTATGTGCTTCTTTTTCTGTTGCCTATTGGAAAGAAAGGCTGATTCTATCTGGAAGACGGTTCTTTCACCGATGGTCCTACATTGTTATTGTATTTTGTAGCTTGATTTTAGAAAATCCATCTAAGTCTAACTCATTGTCTTTGAGACTTGTCAGTTCATTTTTTTATTTAATCTGATAGCCTACTATTTTATATACAGTAATAACAAATGAATTTATGGCTTCAGTTACTTTTCGTTTTTAGTCACTGTCACTGTTCACATTCTATGATTAGTGCTCTTTTGTCCTATACTCCAAAGTTGGAGGTGTTAGTTTTATTGGTTAACATTAGAAAAACCCTGGAGTATATTTTATTTTTCTGAGATGTTGAACAGTACGCAAAATTTAAAAGGACATTTGAAAGGGACAGACTTCAAAACAATTCGGGTTCTTGCCATTTGGAGGAAAAGGTTGGTGACACCCTGTCAGAGCAATCTATATACACCTATGTACAAGCCAAACTGTGTGGACATTCAGGAGTTAGCAATGTGTATGTTAATCCTTTAATGTACAGTATAATAATTAACAGTACATTGTAAAGAAAGGTGACACTGACATTTAAACATATGGCATTCAGTAATAACTGAAATATGGGTAGGTCTCTGTTTGCAGCAATTCTGCAGAAATTAATAAGCACATAAAACTCCAAAAAATGGAATTTCAGTTTATTTTCATCTAGCAACTTTTTTTTCAATTACAAACAAAGAAAGCTAGTTTTGTCACCATTTTCCATCATTTTGTGTTTTCATGTGCAAGTGTCACCTAATGTAACCGACAGTACACATAGCTGTGCAGTAAGCACTGCCATAGGTAAGTAGTCTGATCTGCAACTTGCTGTAATTTCCAGTATCCTAAGTATGCATCTCAGGGCGTATAGCTGCTGGGACAAGGAGGCAAGATTCTTAGTGATCCTTGTGTCATGTGTATGTACCTGGTAGCACACAAAGCTGTGCAATTAGCTCTATCACAGGTAGGCAGCTAGACAGATAGTTGTCTCTTTAGCTGAGGAGAGGCAGAGCCTTATACTTGTAATTCCCGGCATCCTAAGTATACTTTGTGGCCATGCCATCTCAGGGAGTACATTTTCTAGGAAAGGGGGCGATGAGGAAATGCTGTCAATTGTCAGTTACTGGTAGGTTTTCACGCCATCATTATATTTTTTTCCAGCTCTATGAGGTACTGTGTCTTTATCAAAAACTGTAGGATGTTTAAGCATACAGTTGACATGCTGTAAATACGAATGGTTCATTATAGTTTAAATTAGTTTTGTTGTGTATACTTGTGATGCTTCACTGTTATTTTATCAATAAACATTAAATCTTTTTCTGTAAAACAAGTAATAAAGAATTCTGCATTTTGCTGATATTTCAATTAATGGACATTTTCAGTGTAAGTTCAGACTTGCATTCAAAAACCAAGGTTACAAATGTTGGCAGGAATAAAACTTGTTTGCAACTTGACGGTCTTCTGTACCTCCCATACAAAAGACATGTTTATATGAGTTTGTAGTCTGTAGCATTGGGTTGTTAATATATTGGCACTTGTTACAATTTCATCGTCTTTAAATGTAGTTTTGACAAGTACTGAAAATTTTCCTACAGTCTCAACAACCTGTCATTCAAATTCAAGTTCATCCAGGTGAGGTGATGTGCATTTAGGGGTCCATGGCATTGGGTAGAAGCAGAAGTGATAAGTTTAGTCAGTTTCTCTATTAGCACTCTGCATCAAACACCTGCACCCACGGGGTATAAAGTGCCTGGGAAAGAACAATGAAAAGAGATTCAGAAAGGTGAAATGGGATGAAAAAGAAAGAATGAGGAGGCGAAAAAAATTGCTAGAGGTAAAATCAAAAGATGGAAAAAGAAGGTGAAAGTCAGGACCAAGGAAAATCAGTGGTGGCATGGTGGTCAGGGAATAAGCCTGTGCTAAGAAAAAAGTTCTTTGGAGTTAAGGTCACTCCTGCTGAGCAACAAAGTATAGCAGGAGCAGCCAGCCACTCTGTGAGGTCCCATGGACAACAAAGGACAGAGACTGGGGAAAGGAAAATGGCTGACAAGGTCCCCATGGATGTTGAGAGATGGCAGCAGGGACATGAGCCAGTAAAACGCTGACTATGCTTTCTGGACGGCATCTCCTGCAGAAAAGTAGACCTTATGGATAAGCAGCAGGGACACGGATATAAATGGACGCACTGGATAAGTATATCTCGCTGTGTTTTAACAGTTTATTTTAACCTGCTGATGGATGGATTATTTATTGTGATTTTAATCTCCACTAGACCACTGTCTTTTATTGGATTATTTATTTATTAAAGATTGCACTGCACTTTGCTTTGAACACTGCACTAAGGACTTCTTACATCACTCTTCTTGTTGTGATTCACCCTAACTCATCTCGCTTCATGAATGTCGAGGTTCAATGAGGTAATGCCAGCTGCAGGCAACCTGGGCATCGCAACCAGGTACCATGTATAATTTTTATAGGGTTATAACAGAACCACTCTTGTAATGAATTTGTATTCTTGCAGATAAGTACAGAATACATATATATTGGAGGAAACTTAGAATGTGAATTATACATTTTTTTTTTACTTGTAATGTTTAATAACATTTTTGTAATGGATTGGCAACACCTCTGGAGATGGCTTGTGCTGTGAACCCAATTATGTCAAGAGAGAATAAGACTTTGAGTAACCTTGATTGGAAAGACTAATATTCAGAGAAAGTATGGTGGATACTAATGTAAAGTCTTCTATAAATTCTATCCCTTGAAAATTTTAGAGTTAAAAATACTTCTTGAAAAACATGAATAATGGTTGCATTTAGTATACTTTAAACATGTTAGAGTCAGTTTTCAAAGTTACATGATGAAGAAGTTGTTTCTAAAATAAGATTATGAAAATTATTCTCTCTGTTGTATGATGGGAAAACACTTACTTTTTTAATGAATGTCTCATGCATTTTTATGTAAAATCCTTTAAATCATTGAGTATTACTGACAATTGTAATTATAATTATGAGATAAAGATAGAAAATAATGAAATCAAAAAGTATATTTCTAATTTCAATGTTTTCTTTTTCATTAAAATTTAAATTAACATAAATTCACCATATGAAAGTAGGTGTTGCAAGTATAATTACAATATCAAATTAAGAAATTATTTAAAACTTTCAGCATAATTTCAACAAAGATTTCAAATTTTCCTATAAATGCTTTCCTGATTAAGTTCAGTTTTGCAAATCTATCTTAGTTGTTTTACTTCATAAGTGGTTTTAAAAGATGCTAAAGACCCATTATTCTCTCATATTCCACAAAGGCGTTAATTTATTCTTTAAATCTAATTAATTATTTCCTCCCACAGTCTTTTCAAACACTTTATGTATCATACAAGTTAGCTATTGGCGTAATTTTGCTGTTTTGCAATGGACTGCGAGAACTACCAGTTAGAATCTAAATTGCATGTCTCAAAATGTAAAATGCCTTAAGGCGGATGCTAAGTGAACTCATATTTTCTCTATCCATCCATTTTCTGAGCCTTCATTCTTTATTGCAGACCCACAGTGAGCCTAAGCCTATTATTGCAACGTCGGGTGCATGGCTGGAACTGACCCTGGATGGGATGCGTGTCAGTCTATCCATGGGCACACACACCTACATTTATTAATAAAAGGGCAGTTTAGAGACACCAAAACCTTAACCTATAAATGCTTGAGTTGCAGGGGTGACATACAGTAAGCACTAGAGTACACATGAAAGCTTTATAACCAATGGCAAAGTTTGGACTGAAATCTTAGGTTACAGGAGGCCTGACAGAGCAGCAGTAATAACAGTTCTTCTGCAGCTCATCAAAATAAAACTAAATGAATTTTTCAATGTTCTGTGGTCAAACAAATTCATAGCCATGTATTGTTGCAACACTGCAAGAAATTTTGTATGGTTTAATCAAATATCTAGCAATGCTGTGACTTGATATTTGCGATGTCTTAATTTAGTTAGTAACATATCCATTTATCTAAAAAAAGCCTTTTTCAGTTTCATCCTGAACTTTAATTTCAGCCACCAGAGACCAAAAACAGAAAGAAACACATATAACTAAGAACGGAAGTGAATACGTCAAGAATGATTTATATGGAAAATTGCCTGGGGTACAGTGGGAACAATTGTCAAGGCACAAAAGGCACTGATCTTAAGGGGGCATAGAGTGGGAAATAATAAACTAAAATGTGTTCCGTTTGTAGAAAATGATAAAGAAGATCTGTCAAGCTGTCAAAGTGGATGGGATGGAAGGCCTTCCATAGTGTGGAAGTGTGTGCCCTGAAAATCTGTAAAAATGATTAAACTTCAAAATGTAAGAGATTGGACTTAGCCATTATATAACTTAGAATAAATGTAAACAGTTAACAACTGCTGCAGTTGATAAGACGGTACTATACCTTAGCTCTCCCCGTGATATTTTATTATTTAATACAATTAAGAAATTATAGTTCTAACTACAGCACAATTCTACAAGGTGCAAAATTAAATATAATTTTTTATAATTATTTTTATCTTGGCAATTAACCTTTTTATTTCTGGCATATGATGCTAGTGAATTTTTCAAACTGACATTTTTACTGAAATGCACTCCAGCATTTTTAAGAGGTCAAATTATAGCATTCTCCATACATAAGAGGAAGCTAGAAATGAAAAGAATATCAGAATTAATTTATCCTAACTCTAAATGGATTTGCAAGATCGCCTGCCTTAGAGCGCTACAAAAAAGACTATCACTCCTAACAGAGTTCAATCTCTAGAGTACAAGAGAAGCTGAGCAATTATTATTTAAATCATGCCTCTGATATTATGAACATGGAGTCAGCAACTCCACAGGCTCAAAAACATTGAAACATTGAGAGATAAATAAAGCATTTTAAGTATAATATAGCACATTATACCCTTTTGAGACTAACAAAAATGAGGCTCAAATAAATTATTTTCATAATACATCACACAAACAAGCTGGATAACATTTAACGTTCATTGAAAGCTGAGAAGCCATTAGATCACTACAAAGTAGAAAACTCCAGGAATTTTATAAAGCACTTTCTGATAAATGTGGTTAATGTTAGCAATGTTGCTTGAAGCAATGGAAGAGGAATTCCTATCTAAAAGTCTTTCTGAGACATCTGTTGTCATGTATACAAAGCAAAATGTAAATCTTTAACTTATCAATCTTTCCTTATAAATAGAGTCTGTCCTCCAGTATTTCAGACTTGTTTCTTTAAGGTTAGACAGTCAGTATCTATTTTAGGACTAATGTTTAAATGATACAAAACCAGGCATTTGACAAATTTGAATGGGATCATTTATTCATCTCCTTTTTGCAATTTTGGGTTTGGATTAAATGCATTCACCTGGATAAACCTGTTTTACTTTAACCTGTCTCATCTAATCTTGTCTAATTTGCAGAAACCACATTTTCTGATGAGGGTGGAAGTGGCAAGCTGGGTAGCCCATACTTCTCTGTCCACAGCTACAGATTGCCAGTTGACAGCTATATAGTCTGCAGCGTGTCCTGAGTCTGCTGCAGGGTCTCCTCTTGGCAGGAGAACAGCTATAGGGGAGTCCCCTGAATGGCACCCTTATGAAACTCCCAGACCACCTGAACTGACTCTTCTTTGTTTCGAGAAGCAGCAACTCTACTCTGATGCTCTCCCAAACTGCTGAGTTTCTCACCCTATCATGGAGTGTCCAGCCACCCAGCAAAGAAATCTCATTTCTGAAACTTGTACTTGTGGTCAGGGAAGTAGGTCAACTGGTGAAACAGGAGTTTTGTCTTTAGAATCGGTTTCTGCTTCACCACCATGGCCCAGTATAGCATTCGCAGAACAGCTGCTGTTCACTCAATCCACCTGTCTGTTTCACATCCCCTTTCTCCTTCACTCATGAACAAGATCCTTAGTTACTTGAATTTCTTCACTAAGGGCAATTGTACTCAGTCTCCACTGCCATTCCACCTGGATAGAGCAATCCACTCTTTTCGAGGAGAAAACCATGACCTCAAACTTGGAGATGCTGATCCTCAGCCTAGCTGCTTCACACTTGGCAGCGAATCACTCAAGTGCATGCTGAAGGTTACAGTCAGATAAGGCAAAACAACAACATAATCTGCATAGAGCAATGATGCTACCCCTAGGTTCACCAGCTGCTATCCCTAGTCTCCCCAGCTTTAGTGGTAAGGGAAGTGGGCATTCAGCAGATAGGCCAGGTGCAAAAGAAAGTCTTCTTTTTCCTGGCCATCGGACCTTACTCTTATTCTATGTTAATTAATGTTGACTTATGTTTATTTTTTATTGTGTCTTCTATTTTTCTATTCATTTTGTAAAGCACTTTGAGCTACATTTTTTTTGTATGAATATGTGCTATATAAATAAATGTTGATTGATTGATTGATTCTTATACTGGAAGACAGTATTGCGAAGACCAGGAGCAGAGTTATACAAGGACCTGTTGGTCAAGACAATACTTCTGAACTACTACTGTTTGATGTTATTGGAGATAGAGCAAAGCAGAGGAGCAGTGTGGGTGCATTGAGGAACACTATACACCAGTTGGTCAGCTGCATTTGTTTCGATTAAGGATCAATATGCTTTATTATTAGTTTTAGTGCTTTTAGCTGTGAAAAACCTAGGCCTGGAGCAGCTTTAAAAGGACACCATTTATTTTGTTAGAGATGCCTCTTGCCTGCTTGTCCTTCTCACTTGCTTTGTTTTGAGTTTCTGTGAGTCAAGCTGTGACCAAGGTTATCATGTTCTCTGAGGAAGCAAGCAGGCAGATTTTGTTTTGAGGATGCAAGTGCTGATAGGAGACTAAACAAACTGCATGTAGGTCCTTTGCCTGTGTGAGTGAAGGGCAAGCTCTCAAGCTATAGCATAAAATATATAAGCACTCAAATGGTATTTAGAAATATTAGGGTTCATCAATACCTCAGAAAATAAAAGTAAATCACAAAGAATTATATGATATTAGTTAGCTTGAGCACTATATGGGCTTAAGAGTTGATTGTCGAAAGTTAAGGACTTTTTCCTGAACATGTGCTGTGATGTAAGCAGTAGCTTGGCCTCTTTCAGACCACTGTGCAGCTGTGTGCCATGACTTAATAGCGCTGCTGTCTGCAGCCGTGGGCTCTTATATTCACTTGCATATTTATATTTAATTTAAGTTGGAATTTAAGTTTATATGCCAATGTTTCTTTATATATCTTAGTGATAACAAAAAGATACAGTAGCACATATCAGTTAGCTTAAAGAAGCAATTGTTAAAGGCTTTTTTTTCCTTCTTTCGAGTATGAAACACTGTGTCAAAGCTTTCGGCAGCTTGGCCCTTATCAGTGAAGCTGTGCACTGCCACTCACTGGCACTGCCGCCAATTACATTAGCCTTACCCTTACAGGATGCTAGTGCAACAAGCAATCACTTATTGAATTATTGATTAGGCAGTCCAGTTTTCATATATGGGTCTTTCTGAGCCCAACTTAATTCGTAAGAATTGAATTGTTAAGAATTTATTAACTGAAAGGCCATCGATCTTAACAGCTCAGGATTAGGCCGTGAGAATGAAGGGAGGAGTAATCAGGTGATGCTCACCACTCTGTGGCAAACCTGTCCTTTGAGCCAAAGTGTATGTTATGAGAAGAAGGATGTGACGGGTTCGGCTTCATGCTCCCATCTTGCTTCCGGGAGCCCTTGAAGCTGTCACCGTCGGTAATGTTACCGATGAGCTCGGCAGTGGGAAACTACAATGGAGCAAGGGGATGGTGTAAAAGTGCTTTTATTTAAAAACTGCAAACAATAACAAGGTGTCCAAATAAATAGTGCAGTGTCTTCCAAAAATCTTCAATAAATAAATAATCCATTAAAACAGAAGTGAAGTGGAGGTTAAAAACACAATTGAAAAAAAACAATCCTTTTAAAACGATGAGGTTAAAACAACGCTGGAAGCAATCCTTTAAAAATATAAAGCCCTGTTTCTTAACCTGGCCTGTTTCTCCTATTGTGCTTTGCAACAGGAGAGTCGCCATACCTGCAGCTGACCTTCTTTCCACATATCTGATCTGGTGGCCTTCCGATCCCTGGTTCCAGTTCAGCTCACCTAGACCGAGACTTGGGCTCCCCAGAGACCAGGACGCTCACACTAGGGCTTCACTTCCCAATTTCTTCTGGTCACTCCTGCTCCAAACAATCGCTCAGCAGGAGCGCCGACTACCGTCGGCCCTCATGTGCTGGCTAAACACCTCACTCGGGCACGCCTCTCCCAGCTGCTCGTATACAGAGCGAGCCTGCGCTCGCTCGCTCTCCCTCTTTCTCTCTACTGGCTTTCTTCTTCCTGCTTCCTGCCTTCTCTGCAACCTCCATCTTTCTTTTTCTTTCTTCCCCCCGAGCCGCCTCACGCTACTCTTTATAACGGGGACGTGATTCACCTGTGGCACCTGTCCCGGGAACAATTACGGATGCAGACAACTTCTCACCTGTGCACTTAAGTGAGACTCGCCCGAAACGCAAATCACCCCAGGAACCACTTCAGCCATGCATCACCACGCCCCCTCGCTTAACCGGCGACTGCAGTGCTTATTTATTTTAAAAATAGCACTTTGACATGAGCTGTGGACCCGCTATACCACAAAGGATTGGGAAGATTATTATGGAGATGTCTAAGGGGGCAAGGGTATTGTTATGAGAATGTCTGGAACACCAGGGGCCTCATGTATAAACGGTGCATACACACAGAAATGTTGCGTAAGTACGTTTCCACGTTCAAATCGCGATGTATTAAACCTAAACTTGGTGTAAAGCTACGTACATTTCCACGGTACCTCATACACTGTCATACGCAAGTTCTCCACTCGGTTTTGCAGACTGGCGGCACCGAGCGTCAAAGCAGTGCTACTGTTCCTGTGTGGTTTATCTTTCTTTTTCAGATCCACATTACTGATGCGGCTTTATAAATACACTGAAATTAACCGCATATTGTTTATTAGTTTAATGCATCTGAGTGTAATTAACCTGTAACAATATAATGGTCCACAGAATGGTCAAACTATTCTAAATACCATAGCTGCTTTAGCGTTGTTACTCTCACTGCACCTTCTTCTTCTTCTTCTTTCAGCTGCTCCCGTTAGGGGTTGCCACAGCGGATCATCTTTTTCCATATTACTCTCACTGCACCACTCAGAGCAGCTGATCGGAAAGAGAATTATCGGTATATAGCATCAAGCACATGCTGCGTCATGCTTGCTATTTGAACTGCTTCTCACAGGGCAAACGCTTCAAAACCTTATGGACCTCGCGGTGCAGAAAGTTTCATCCCAAGAGCTCTAAACACACTCTATCAGTCCATCAACTGCTCCTTGTAGAACTGTTTGTACTTATAAGTAAAATTACCTCACTGTAAACTTGCAATACAGTTATAATATTGCACAACCTGAGCCACTTTATAAAGCGCGTATTTACATATGATGACAATATCATTTTTAAGATGAAATGCAGAAAAATATGTTAATTATATTATACAGATAAAACTTTAACTTCATTTAAATAATCTATATTGTTTATAATTAAAGGACACAGTGTCTCTACGCTAGCAAGGATCTGGCACTCCGTTCACGGATTGTTCCTGCCTCACACTGTATGCTTCACTGGGACTGGCATGAAGAATAGAATAATTAAACATGTACTGTAAAGATATTTCAATGTTCCTTAAACGTTTTGAAGAATCTGCGTTATAAGGTTACAGATGGCTTAACGTCTATTACAGAGCTGATTGTGTGGCGATTGGGTATTTGGAGAATGAAAAGGAAGGACAGGAATTGGAGGTTAGTACGTACTGCTGCAATAAATTATTTCATCCAAGGTCGTGCACAATCACTGCGCCACCGTGTTCCCATGTTTAATAACATGGTTTAACTCCCATCATCATGAAAATGATATCACATATACATCTCAGTATATTAATTATTTAGCGAGCTGTAATATCACGAATGTAATGGATTCTGTGTCCTGTCGGAGGAAGAGAAAGCTGGTTTAAGAAGCAGGTAGTGATTCAGAAACATAGAGCACATAGAAGATCAAATACAAAACAAAGCATTTAACGTGCTACTTTAGTTATGATGGGATTTGAGAAACTAATAAATTAGACAATTTTAAAATGAAGTTTATGATGATCAACTTTAATGACAAAATAAACTCCGTGATTAAAGTGAAATTTCAAGATTAAAGTTTACATTTCGTGCTTTTTTCCCATTGTGTGTCTTTTTTTTCTCTGTACCCTAATAAGCTTTCATATGACACTCAGATGGTGGGCTACGACTCGCCTTTTCACGGCGACTTTGATATCTGACAACTTCTTTTTTATTTCGGGCACTGTGCGACTTTGTGAACTTGAATTTTCGAGTTTCTCCGACATTCTATGTCACTCGATCAGCTGCCTTTTCTTGTTTATACCACTGTTTAAACCAACAAATAGTACATCTTTCTTTGCCTCCACTTGGTATTCGCTGAAATTGTTATATTTTCCCCCGTGCTTTTCCCATTGTCTTTTCACAGAACGCTGAGCTTAAGGGCTATTTATTTTGATTTCCATATTCAAAGAGGCGTAATTCTGGGAGGAGTTGAGGTGGGGCAGCAGGCGCGTGCACGATCGTTACTTTTCACGATTTATGGAGCAGAAGAACGTGGAAGCTGATGAATGCACAGATTCCTGCATCTGGAATTTTTTGTGTGTAAGCACATTTTGGCTTTTGTGCTTACGTCATGTTATAGTGCAAATTCTATGCATGGTGTTATGCATGAGGCCCCAGGTGATTGTTATGAGAAAAGGTGCTGAATAAGGTCATCATCATAAAGAAACCCTGTACAGTAGATGATGGGAAACTAATGTGGGGCATATTGTGATAAGAACTGTAATATATTCAGGGCTCACCAAACACTTGGGGCTCACTTCCTGAACTGAGACAGGCTTTATGTGTTCTGCAGTTGTTTTCTATGCTGTGCAATAACGTCTAAATTCTGATTGCCTTTCTGAAGTCTCTGCTCATTTTTTTATGAAGATATGTCTACAACACATTCTGAATGAGCTGGAATGTAAAATGATTTTTTGCGCCTATCATTATTTTTCACTTCTGCAACCAGTGAACTTGAACAAAAGGTATCTCTATAAGTTGATGTCACAGTGCTTTATACAGCATAACTAATATGGACAAATAAATTCCATGTAAGAGGAATAACTCAGGATTTAAGATTTACTTAAAAACAAGAGTACAATTTCCATTTAACTTTTCAGCATATTTTCCTTTACATCATCTTAAACATTGTACTAATGATACTGTATAAGCAAGACCTCACTAGATTTTTTCATGTTCACTTGACATGAGCCAATATATCAAATGATAATAATTATTTTATCTAAATTTCTGTACCATTTCTTGTCAATTCCAAGTCTTATAAATCCATGCATTTCAGTATTAAAGGTCAGGTCTTATTCCAATGGTTAAAACAGTGGTGTTCAAAGTGTAGTTCCCCCTCAACAAAGTGACTTAAATCACTCAGATACATTAGTCTGTTATGGAATTACTTAAGAATTTATTTGTCACAATTAAGGCTGACATCAGTGATAATCAATAAACTTAGATACATGAGAAGTGGCTCTAAAAGTACTAAGATGAAGCACACCAGCAACTTTCTTAATGATAGTAAGAACTTTAAGTTCAATTCCACACCTTTCTGTTCCACTTCTTTTTGCTTGTTGTGGTCCCCCACACTATTTTTCACTATTAAATTGAACATTTCTTCAACTTCAGTATTCCTCTTGTCAAACTGATCTCCATCATCTCCCCAGTCTCTTTTCTAAGTTGACTTTGATGCCAGCTTAGATACTCTATACCTGGTCAATAGAATTAATAACTCCATTGACATGCGCATCAGGGCTGACAGGCTGCCTGCTGTTAATTGATCTTACTGGCTAACTGGTTATTTTGGATCACTAGCTCTAATCTGAAACTTTGAAAAGCAAATCTAGCAAGATTGGATTTGAAGCTTTGTATTTTTCTTCAAAATGCCTTTGGTAAAATACATTTAGGAAATGTAATGCAGAATTACGCTATCAGGTGACTGTCAGATTCAAGTGGTGCACCTTAAGATTTAACTATAGAAAAGTGGTCCTCTGTCCAAAACACTCAAAATACCACTGGTCTAAAGGAATTAAATAATAAGTTCCATATTTTTGAAGTCAAAGTCATGGAAAACATTCATTTACTTTGGAAGGTTGTGTTATTAAGTCAGGCATTATTTACAAATTTAAAAAATAACAAACTTATCTTGCAAAATCATCTTACAATGGCGGTCATATGGGCACTACAGCAAACATGAAACCTCTTCTTCTTCTTTTGGCTGCTCATCTTTTTCCATATCTTCCTGTCCTCTGCATCTTGCTCTGTTTCACCCATCACTTGCATGTCCTCTCTCACCACATTCATAAACCTTCTCTTAGGCCTTCCTCTTTTCCTCTTGCCTGGCAGCTCTATTCTTAGCATCCTTTTTCCAATATACCCAACATCTCTCCTCAGCCCATGTCCAAACCAACGCAATTTCATCTCTCTGACTTTGTCTCCAAACCATCCAATGAGAGCTGACTTTCTAATGCACTCATTTCTAATCTTATACATCCTCGTCACACTCAATGCAAATCTTAGCATCTTTAACTCTGCCACCTCCAGCTCTGTCTCCTGTTTTTTGGTCAGTGCCAACAGCTCCAGCCCATATAACATAGCTGGTCTTACTAATGCACTGTAGCAAAAATAAAACAAACATGAAATTACAGCAAACATGAAACAAAAACCTTAAAACTTAAGTTTCAGAAAACATGTTTTTCGATTCCTACGGTATGGTATATTTATTGAGAACAAATAAAAGATTAAGTTTTATCACAGGGTCTTGGCACTATCTTTCTCAAGAGAAGGATACACATGTGATTGCTTCTCTGTTTCTGAGGTTCATATTGGGAGTGCTCGTTAAGAATATAACTAAGTATAGTATATGTCTGTAGCTGTTCTATGAAAATGAGTTATTAAATTTGCCCACACAGGGAAGGCAAAATAATGTAGGAAAGAGTGGTTAATCACTCAGTTAATTATCAGTTTTGCCTTCTGCAATGCTGGTAATTATTTAAAACAATCAACAAGATACCCACAAAGGGGGACGCCAAATTAATGTAGGCTGAGTGAGAAACTCTGCTTCACTTTCCATGCCATTAATGAACACTGTTCATAAATAGATTAAAGTATATATGTGTATTTATATATTTATAAATACAGTGCATCCAGAAAGTATTCACAGCTCATCACTTTTTCCCCATTTTGTTATGTTACAGCCTTATTCCAAAATGGATTAAATTCACTTTTTTCCTCAGAATTCTACACACAACACCCCATAATGACAACATGAAAAAAGTTTACTTGAGATTTTTGCAAATTTATTAAAAATAAAAACTGAGAAATCACATGTGCATAAGTATTCACAGCCTTTGCTCAATAATTTGTCGATGCACCTTTGGCAGCATTTACAGCCTCAAGTCTTTTTGAATATGATGCCACAAGCTTGGCACACCTATCCTTGGCCAGTTTCGCCCATTCCTCTTTGCAGCCCCACTCAAGCTCCATCAGGTTGGATGGGAAGCGTCATTGCACAGCCATTTTAAGATCTCTCCAGAGACGTTCAATCAAATTGAAGTCTGGGCTCTGGCTGGGCCACTCAAGGACATTCACAGAGTTGTCCTGAAGCCACTCCTTTGATATCTTGCCTGTGTGCTTAGGGTCGTTGTCCTGCTGAAAGATGAACTGTAGCCCCAGTCTGAGGTCAAGAGCGCTCTGGAGCAGGTTTTCATCCAGGATGTCTCTGTACATTGCTGCAGTCATCTTTCCCTTTATCCTGACTAGTCTCGTAGTTCCTGCCGCTGAAAAACATCCCCACAGCATGATGCTGCCACCACCATGCTTCACTGTAGGGATGGTATTGGCCTGGTGATGAGCGGTGCCTGGTTTCCTCCAAACGTGATGTCTGGCATTCACACCAAAGAGTTCAATCTTTGTCTCATCAGACCAGAGAATTTTGTTTCTCAAAGTCTGAGAGTCCTTCAGGTGCCTTTTGGCAAACTCCAAATGGGCTGCCATGTGCCTTTTACTATGGAGTGGCTTCCGTCTGGCCACTCTACCATACAGGCCTGATTGGTGGATTGCTGCAGAGATGGTTGTCCTTCTGGAAGGTTCTCCTCTCTCCACAGAGGACCTCTGGAGCTCTGACAGAGTGACCATCGGGTTCTTGGTGTCCTTCCTGACTAAGGCCCTTCTCCCCCGATCGCTCAGTTTAGATGGCCGGCCAGCTCTAGGAAGAGTCCTGGTGGTTTCGAACTTCTTCCACTTACGGATGATGGAGGCCACTGTGCTCATTGGGACCTTCAAAGCAGCAGAAATTTTTCTGTAAGATTCCTCAGATTTGTGTCTCGGAGGTCTACAGACAATTCCTTTGACTTCATACTTGGTTTGTGCTCTGACATGAACTGTCAACTGTGGGACCTTATACAGACAGGTGTGTGCCTTTCCAAATCATGTCCAATCAACTGAATTTACCACAGGTGGACTCCAATTAAGCTGCAGAAACATCTCAAGGATGATCAGGAGAAACAGGATGCACCTGAGCTCAATTTTGAGCTTCATGACAAAGGCTGCGAATACTTATGTACATGTGCTTTCTCAATATTTTTATTTTTAATAAATTTGCAAAAATCTCAAGTAAACTTTTTTCACATTGTCATTATGGGGTGTTGTGTGTAGAATTCTGAGGAAAAAAATGAATTTAATCCATTTTGGAATAAGGCTGTAACATAACAAAATGTGGAAAAAGTGATGCGCTGTGAATACTTTCCGGATGCACTGTACATACAATCATTTAATGCTTGAGATTATTCTTAGTTTTTATGGTAAAAGCAGACAAAGCACCAGTTTTCAAGTTATAATCCTTGATATAGATACAGTGTATTGATGCAAAATTAGTCTGTTGATTGTTTCAGTAAAGTGTCATTTTCACCTCTGTTTTTTCACTCCTCCTGGGCAGCTAGTGATCAGACAGTTCACATTTTTAGCAGGTCAAAAATTTGGCAATTAAGTATTGTGACACTAGGGAGTGATGTCACTCCTCAAACTCCGCAGATAAATGTCCAGGACACCAAGTAAAAGTACTGGAAATAATTTTCATTTCTTCTTTTCTTTGATATGGTGCCACAGTGCACCACTACTAACACAATAAACAATAAGTCAATAATTACAAATACAATAAATCCTCCTGTCCTCCCAGCAGCTCTGTCACACTACCACCCAAATCCGGCTCAGCTTGCTGGGTTTCCCATAGTCCTTTAAACAGTCCTTGACCTGGAAGTGCTCCTGTCCTTCTGTCCATGTGATTCCATAGCACTTCCGGGTCAGATAAAGACTCCGGGACAGATAAAGATATTTTTCTTCAGCCCTACAGGGAAAATAAAAATCCTAGCGTCTCCCTGCAGCATCCCACGATGGCACCCACGGCACCCAGCAGGGCTGTTAAGCCAAACTCCATCTCCCATGGTGCCCTGCAGGAATCCTGGGCACTTCTATGCTGCAAGGAAGATGAGATCTGGCAGCCTGGATATGTCGGCTGGGATGAGCTGCCAGCCATCCATCAAAGTATGCAGTCTTTCTCTCTCTCTCTTTGTGCATTTGTTCTTTCTAAGCAAGGTTTGGACTAATGGCACCCTTATCCATCTTCACTACAGACAACCCTGAAAGTTCAGCACAGTTGTCCTTCAAAGGGATTGCTTCAGCCACTTTTATGGCCATACCCTGTAGAGTTATGTCCAGAAAGTGTAGTAAGTATGATGGAAAAGAGACATGATATGGATTTACAAGGCTTTTTTAAAAGGAAGGAATAAAGGTCTTGCCATTGGTTTATTGGATGCACATAAGCTAGTCCTTTTGGATGACAATTGGTCCAAAGTTCTGTCCATCAAGATTTCCTCTTGCTGAATTCTAGCTCTTTGTTTGAACTTGGGTGTCCAGTTAGTGCCTCCAAGAGATGCCTCCGAGCTGTAACTTGATATACAGTAGGATCAGTCATCTTATCAGATAAGGCGCCAAGGCTGCATTCCAAAAAAGAGCTCCATCCTGAAGACTGAGAATTTTATTTAGCTGACATTAAGAGTGTCTGGAAGTGGTTTGCCAAGCTACTGTCTTGTGTTCCAGCATGGCAAAATGAATAATGCCAGTCTGTCCTACACTGTTTAGCATGATAATAGTAATAATAATAATACATTTAATTTATATAGCACCTTGCCCATGCTTTTGATATTTCCTTTCAGCTAAAATGAATCAAAAATGTAAAAAGTTCCATATTTTCATTCACCACCTTTTCTGCACATTTTAGCTTTAATGTAAATAACCCAACAGAAGACCTTCAGAAAGCTTAAACATCTATGTGCAGTATCACTTGAAGCTTTTAGACATAACTGTTAAGCAATTCTCTGCTGCAGCTGACAATATCAATAGGATATCAAGAAACAACCTACACTATTCCTACCCTGTCCCCTTGAAATATGGGGAAGCAGCACTGTCGCTTGTGGTTTTTGCTTAATTTTAGATCACTTGGTTGTTAAGTTTCTGAGCACCTTTTTCTTACCTGGCTATTAATTAACAGTGAGCTAAAAATAGTTAGTTAACAATTAACCATCTAACATCATTGAGTCCATCCTTAAGAATTAAATATATTTAACAAGAAATAGCGGGGAAAATAAAAGTTTTGGCATTGGTGGGGGGTTAAATGGGCTTAAGCGTGTTTTTTTTTTTGTTATACATTGGCATCTTTGAATCTTTAAGTTACTTTCAACTGATCTTACAGCAGCTCCCTTCATCAACTTTCATTATAGAGAACAGGACTATTGGTAACAGCCATACAGCTAAAGGCTGTGACAGTGTTTTACATCTTTTTGTTTACCCAGAAGTGTTAGTGTTATTTTGTTCTAAGAAAAAACTCATTCAATGTGGATGCAACATTCTGTCACGCTAAAATTAACCAAGATTAAAATCACATCAAATAAGAACAGATGCAGTGCAAATCCATACTATTATAGCATACTCTAGATCTCACTTACAACATTTTTGGATGAGATGTGAATTTGAAATATTTAACATTGGTCCATTCCTGCCTCATTTCGTATGCTGACAGGAGTAATTATTGATTGTAATTTACTTCATTTCAGTTTCACTCTCACTTCATAAATCTAAGGAGACATAAAATCAGAGCAAGATACTATCTAATGACTTTATGACCTTTTTTGTGAAATAGAGTGTAATGCTGTTTAGTTTCTGATGCTAACACAAGAAAGAAAACAATACATTGCCTACATAGAGTATTCAGCCCATTGAACGTTTTCAAATGTTATTGTTAGACAGCATTGGATCAAGTTTATTACTCCTTTTTAAGCACTGATCAATACAAAAATACTGTTTAATTTGAAAGTGAAAATAGATCTTTGCAAAGTGGTTAGATACAAATGTAAAGCAGAGAATAACTGCATAAGTATTCACCCCCATTAATATGATACATTGAAATCATCATTGGTGCAGCCAATTGGTTTTACAAGACACATATTTAATCACATGATTAGTTCAATGGAGATCACCTGTCTGCATTCAAAGGGTTTTTATTTGATTGCAGTATAAATGCCCCTGCACCTGGAAAGTCTAGTTTGTGGTGAGGCAGTATACTGGCCTAACCTACACAATGAAGACAAAAAGAACACTCCAAGCAAATCTGTAAACAGGTTACCAAAAAGCAGAAATTAGAATGGATATGAGAAAAATTTTGAAGTCTGTGAATATCTCTTGAAGTCCAATTAAGTCAGTCATCAAGGAAGTATGGAACAGTTTTAAATCAGTGTATAACATGCTGTGCACAAAAACAGGCAGATCATGCAAGATGAAGACTATAAGTGTTGTGGCGAAAAATTCATCATCAGAAGGCTTTTTGCCTAAAAATAAAGGCTACTAGGACTCAGGATAGACAGACAGAGTTTTAAAGCTTTATTGCAATAAAACAACACAAAAAACAACAAGGACTCAACCCAATAGGGCCAAACTGAGCTGAGCCTTGAACAGTTCCGGACTCAAAACTTATATAGCCATTTCTTATCTTCTCCGACCTCGCTCATATTAGCTCATTTTCTCTGACTCCCCTCTACTCCTGTCCGGCCGATACCTTGAGTTCCCAAGGGAACCTTTATTATCTCCTGACTTCATCCTGCAGCTGGCCGGGCTGGTATTTTCACTGTCTATTGTTCACTTCTAGTTTGTTTTTCTTATTCTTAATTGGTTCTTCAGCTAGGCAGATGTTCCTTATTCCATATTTGGTCTGTCATGGTGTCACTTCCATTTCTAGCCTTTACATGCTATGCTATATTGGTGGCCTAAAACTAAGCTTTAATTAAAAAGAAATATAGTATATGCTTTCATTTAATCATTGCTTGGCATGCTTGATTTGTCTTAATATCTACACTAAAGTTAATTTCTAATATATTCTTCTAATATTTTTGCTAATGTCTGAATTTACTAAGACTTTCTCTTCATGGCATTACGTCAGTGTGACCTTGCTTACAGCAAAAGCCTTTTGTTTTCCTTCTGTTGATTCCCCAATCCAGCTGGTTTCTTTAAGTGCCTCTCAGAGCCATCTTCTGTCTGAGGTATCGTTTCCTTCGCTTCCTAGCTTTGGACACAGGTGTTCTCAAACTCTTATCCTGTTCTAAGTTGGTTTCTGTACGTCAATCTCTGTTCTTTTTCCTGTACGTTCTCAAACTGGTAATTTCTGCTGTAAATTTAAAAATAATGCAATCTAACTGATTTTTTGTTAACTATTTGCTTGACCTATCTTATTTGCTTAACATTCTAATTTATGCTTAATCTAATGTTTTAGAAGCTTTTAATTACTTTTTATGGCTCTTTATGCTAATTTTTCTATTTTATGCTAATACAAAAAGTTTTCCTTCTACATAAGGAGGGCCACCAAGAGATCTGTAATAACTCTGAAGGAGTTACAAGCTGCATTGGTGAAACTGGAGAGACTGTTCAGACAACAACAGTTGCCCAGGTGCTTCACCAGTCACAGCATTATTGTACAGTGACAAAGAGAAAGACACTGTTAAACAAAACACACATAACATCTTACCTAGACTTTGCCAGAAGGCATGTGAGAAGCTCTGAATTCATCTGAAAGAAGATTGTATGGTTTGATGAGACCAAAATAGGACTTTCTGGCCTTCTGTCTTATTGCAAAAATGGTGTTTAGTGTAACACAGCCAATCTTCAGAAGCACACTTTTCTAACTGGGAAGCATTTTGGTGGGCGGCAGCATCACATTGTGGGAATAATTCTCTGCAGCAGACCCTGGCCGATGCTTGTAAGGGCAGAGGGTAAAATTAATGCAGAAGAAAACAGGGAAATCCTGCAGGAAAACCTGATGCAGTCTGCAAGCATCATACACCTTGAGAGAAGACTTGTTTTCTAGCAAGATGACAGTCCCAAGCATAAAGCCTAACCTGCACAGGAATGGCTTAAAAATAA
Source organism: Polypterus senegalus (assembly GCF_016835505.1). Taxonomy (NCBI): domain Eukaryota; kingdom Metazoa; phylum Chordata; class Cladistia; order Polypteriformes; family Polypteridae; genus Polypterus; species Polypterus senegalus. The sequence continues at coordinate 151,395,955 of NC_053160.1, read as the reverse complement.
CAATGTTAATGCCTGGAGTGGTCGAGTTAGAATTTAAGTCTCAGTCTAGCGAGAATTTATGGCTATAAACGTGACTTGTAAAAGGCTGTTCACTCACAATCACCATGCAACCTGCCAGACTTTGAGGAGTTTTACAAAGGCACATGTGTAAAAATGGCAGTGCCCAGATGTGCAAAGCTGACAGAGACCCGGGCACACAGACTCAAGACTGTCATGGCTGCCAAAGATGTCTCTACGAAATACTGACTTGAAGGAGTGAATACTTTAGTGATCAATTATTTTGCATTTTACTTTTGTAATTAATTTAGATCACTTTTAAGAGATCAATTTTCACTTGGACATTAAGATGTTTGTTTTCTGTTGATCAATATAAAAAAAGACAAATCCACTGTAATTCAGTGTTGTATAATAATAATATATGCCCACTTGAAAGGGGGCAAATACTTCTTATAAGCACTGTATTACACTTGAATTTCAAGGTTAATTAAAAAAATGCAATTTGCTTACCTAGGAATGCAAATCAAGCTTTGCACTATCAATACCAATGTCTGGACAGTTATTGATTCAGAAACTAATAAGTTTAAGCTAAAACCAAATATGTAGGTAACATTAGTAGTTTTAATTTAATAGCAAGAATAAATTACATTTATTTGTGATTATCACACATTTTACAAGAAGGAAAGCCCTTTTCTGGAAAATAAATATTTCTTTTTTCTTTCAATTCTGAAAACACAGGCCATGACTTTCAGGAATGTGAAATTACAGATGAGCTGTTTATATAAAACTAAAAAAGAGACACAGGCATTTTCTAAATAGCCAACAAATTCAATACAGTTTACTGTGCTTGATAATTAGATGTTACAGTTCAGTGATGCAGAGCATTGCTTTGTTCCCAGTAGTATTTCTCCTGTAAACCATTTCAGTTGTCTAGAGTAACTGTTCCAGATATGAACCAGTTCTGCTGCCTTAAAGCTCTCTGATGTGCCCCCAAGGTCTTTAGGGAAAACAGCACAAATGAAGTATCTTTAGTAACATTTTGAAAACAATGTTTTTAATACAGAGATTAACTTTGAATACATTTTTATTAAATTAAAAATGCTACTAAATGAATCTGAAATGAAACAAGAAAAAAAAAACATTTTTTATTACATCAGGTGTAGCAACACTAAATATTCCCAGGTGAAGCAAAACAATAGAAATACAAAATCATATTTTCTTCTAAAAGTTTAGTCTTCTTAAAAGTATCTACAGGATACCATGATAGAAAAGGAAGGAACCTTTTAAGAACAGCAAAAGCAAAATAATAATAATAATAATTTGTTCCCTTTCTACAACAAATGTTGTTTTTTCATATAACACACCATAATTCCTCCAACATCATTATCTTTTTATATATATATATATATATATATAGCTTTGTCACACATGTGTGTCTGAGGGACACGTGAAAGACTCATCCCAGGTATGTAATAACCTGCTGGGATGAATGGGGGCACTGCCACTAACAGTCTTGGCTCTATTTTTTTCTATAGCCCAGAGAAGCCACACACCTCCAAAGGTAACTGACCACACCCTTTCCGGTAGGACCAGTAGAAATAAGAGATGCCCCTTAATGATGCTGTTTCATTTGAAACCAAACCTTTCAGTAGGCCGGAACTCCCCAGGCCTTTTGAGAGCATTAGGGTGTTTTCACACCTATAGTTCAATTGCGTTAGTCAGCACCAGTCAGAAAAATGTTACAATGTAGTAAACAGACGTGGGTATGGTTTGCTTTCACATATGCCGAGTTCTAAACAAACCAAAATAGACCGCGAAGCCCATCGGCTTCACACACACATATATATATATATATATATATATATATATATATATATATATATATATATATATATATATATATATATATATATATATGCACACGCACACACACACACATATATTTGTTCGTTTTTGTTCCAGTACATTAGTCTAAACATCATTTATACAGTGTCAGTGAAAAAATAGGTTGCTTACCATTTACATCAGTGTCACGTTGGTCTGTCAGGTCAGACATAGTGTCGATGGATTCAAGTGGCAAAAGAGTTGAGCTGTCATTCTCCACAACATCCACCAGCTCAACGATAGGTTTTGTCCCGAGTATTCCATTCAAAGCGTCATACCAGGGAAACTTGTCTTTCTCTTTTCCAGAACTTCCCGTCTTGCTAAGTGCATTATGCACTTCTATATACTTCGCCCGAAGTTTTTTTGTCTTAATACGGCATTGTTCAACTGTCCGAGGATAGCCTTTCTCCCTTAGCTGCTTACTGAACAGCGCATAAATGCAGCTGTTTTTATGTGTCGTGGGCAGTTGCTTTTGGATATGCTTATCCGACCATATATCTATGAGGCACTTAATTTCTTCGGCACTCCACGTTTCTCCGAGGTTTGATTTCATCGCGAGTCGATAGCTTGAAAAATTTAATGGAGTCAACAGGAAGTGAAAAGAATTTTACCCACAACCCCGTATCTCTTATACCCAAAGTGCATTAAACTATACCATTTCGTCAGATTTGGTTTGGTTGCTTTCACACCAGACGAACCGTACCAAAGTAAAGCGGATAAAGCGGTCTGAGACCACCCCTTCAGGCAGGTCTCGGATCGATTGATTTGGTGCGCACCAAATGCTGTAGGTGTGAAAGCACCCTTAATAGCTTTATCCATTGAGACAATTTATATTTATTTCAGCACCATTTAGCGGCTGTTTACTTTGTATGCTACAAGAATAAAGGCAGTGACCTGGTTGGCACCCCAGCACTTTGCAAGGGCAAAAAATGCTTCTTCCGCCAATCCAAGGCCTTTTTATATACTTACAGAAAACAATTTTCAGAACAAAGTTACTTGATCAGAGAAAAAATTAAATGTTTATGATTTGCAATTGAACCAGGTCTGATTTATTGTAGTATATAAACAACTGGAAGTAAACAATTTTATTGGTTTTATACTATATGTTAGCTTCAAATTTAGAAATGCTTTACATTTTTAAGGTTGAAGTTCAAAATACCCTTTTCTAGATCTACTTTAGTCCTATAAAATAAGAGTGGGTTTATATTATTTATATGTTTCTAGGTCTTCTTATTACACAAGTATTTACCCATTGTTGCTCAGATAGACACCAGACCATTGTGACCCTCAGCTAGAATAAGAAGGTTTGATAAATTTATGTTCTCTGTTTTTAAATGGTTATCATCTTTAGTTGAATGTGTCTATGGCAACACAGAATATCATTCAATGTTTTATTTTTAGGCATCTAAGCTGTCTTCATCTAGATGTAATTAAACACATCTTAAGCAGGAAAACATTAAATATAATTCTTCCCAATGTAGTACACTTGCTAGCAATACCATCTTGTTCCCCTTTGGACCTGTATGTGCCTGTGTGTGTGTGTGTGTGCGTGCATGTGTGTATGTAGATAACTGTCTGGCCTTTTTCTATATCCAAAAGACACACATTAGATTAACTGATATCTGTAAACTGGCCAGGAATGAAGGAATGTGACATCTTTTTGACTGCCATCTTCACCAGGCCTGGACAGACTCATGCATCAGTTCCTATCTAAAAAGGATCAAGTTTCCTATACCTTTAATAGAAAAAGCAGGTTCAAAAACAGCAAACAATTGCTTTTCAAATATTATAACAAGAAAGAGTTACATCATTCTGCACTTGAATCACTACTGCTAAAATAGATTTAATATATTTTTTTTAGCTGAAAAGGCACATTGATCAAATAGATCAAAAATAATTATATACTAGATATGTTACCTGGCTTCACCTGGAAAATTCTGTACGATAATGGACCTCTGTTATACTGCTGTTGGTTAATCAGGTGTATCAGAAGTACTGTCTGTCTAACTGAGTACTTTTCTTTATATGTGATTTTTTACCAGGGGTTAATATTATTGACAGGCAGTGTTGTCCATAAGTAAAACATACCTGCCATAGATCAATTCCAATTTTTCTAGCCTTTCCTTGTGACTTGGCTTTTTTGATGAACATTACAAAACACAATTTTCAAATACTATTTTTGAATTGAAATTGCTAATCAGCTGTGTTCCCTCAAAGCTGCACAATGTCCGCCACACAGCTGTTGTTGCTCCTTGCAAACTTTGGTTATAGACCAGCAACTCCAAAATCTCCATGGTCAACACCCCATAGGTTGTTGTTTATGTGTTGGTGATTCACATACAATTCAATACTCGTTGTTCATGTAAGAGTGCTTCACAGCCCTTGATATTTTGCACATTGGGAAGTCAATGGAGCGGAATGGATTACCAATATGGGAGCCAGTACACAACTAAGAGTGCCTGTAGTCAACAGCAAGAAACAGTTCTTGTTCACTATTGAGCTTCACTGAACTTACTTTTTATGTTTCAAAATTTGTTCATGTCCCTTTTTTTCTATCCTGGGGCCTCATGTATAAATGTTGTGTACGCACAGAAATGTTGTGTAAGAATGTTTCCACGTTCAAATCGCGATGTATAAAACCTACACTTGGCATAAAGCCACGCACTTTTCCATGGTACCTCATACCCTGTCCTACACAAGTTCTCCGCTCGGTTTTTCAGCCTGGCAGCACCCAGCATCAAAACAGTGCTACTGTTCCTGTGTGGTTACCCTTTATTTCTTAGAACCACATTCCTGACGCAGCTTTATAAATACACTGAAACTAACCGCATATTGTTTATTAGTGTAATGCATCTACTAGGAAATAGCCATAGTATTCCAAATACCATAACTGCTTTAGCATTGTTGTCTCACTGCACCTTCTTCTTCTTCTTCTTTTTCTTCTTTCAGCTGCTCCCTTTAAGGGTTGCCACAACGGATCATCTTTTTCCATATTACTCTCACTGCACCACTCGGAGTATTTATATCACTGTATCTGAGTGGGGAATCACAGCAGCAGCTGATCGGAAAGAGAATTATCGGTATACAGCATCAAGCACACACTGCATCAGCCATGGCAACATTTTTTAAAGCCTTTCCTGTACGGACCTCGCGGTTCAGAAACAGTTTCATCCCAAGAACTATAAATGCACTCAATCAATTGCTCCTTGTAGAACTGTTTGTACTTATAAGTACAATTACCCCACTGTAAACTTGCACTACAGTTATAATATTGCACAACCTGTGCCACTTTATAAAGCGTGTATTTACATATGCTGAGGATATCATTTTTAAGATTAAATGCAGCAAAATATGTTGATTATATTATACAGATAAAACTTTAACTTCATTTACATAATCTGTATTGTTAATAATTAAACATGTGAGGACATAGTGCCGCAGCACTAGCAAGATCACGTATTGTTCCTGCCTTGCGCTGTATATTAACTGAGGCTGGCGTGACACTGGAAGGATAGACGGATAGAATAATTAAACACGTACTATGAAGATATTTCAATGTTCCTTAAAAGTTTTGAAGAATCGTCGTTGTAAGCTTTCAGATGGCTTAACGTCTATAACAGAGCTGATTGTGTGGCGATTGGGTATTTGGGGAAAGAAAAGTAAGGACAGGAACTGGAGGTTAGTACATTTGAAAGAGACAGTACTGCTACAATAAATCATTTCATCGAAAGTCACGCATGGCGCAGCAGCATCTTGTGTGAGACATGAACAATCACTGCGCCATCGTGTTCCCATGTTTAATAACATGCTTTCATCCCAATCATTATGAAAATGATATCATGTAAACATCTCAGTATTTTAATAATTCAGGGAGCTGTAATATCACGAATGTAATGGATTCTGTGACCTGTCTGAGAAAGAGAAAGAACGGAAGCACATAGTGATTCACACACATAGAGCACATTGAAGATCAAATACAAAACAAAGCATTTAACATGCTACTTTAATTACGATGAGATTTGAGAAACTAGTAAATTAAATGATTTTAAGATAAAGTTTATGATGCTCTACTTTAATGACAAAATAAACTACGTGATTAAAGTGGAAATTTCGAGATTGAAGTTGACATTTCGTGCTTTTTTCCCACTGGGTGCCTATTTTTTTTTGTCTGTACCCTAATAAGCTTAGATGGTGGGTTACAACTCGCCTTTTCATGGCAACTTTGATATGTGACTTCTTTTTTATTTTGGCACTGTGCGACTTTGTGAACTTGAGCTTTCGAGTTTCTCCGACATGCTATGTCACTCGATCAACTTCCTTTTGTTGATTATACCACTGTTTAAATCAACAAATAGTGTTTTTCCTTTGTCTCCACTTGGTATTCACTGAAATTCTTATATTTTCCCCCGTGCTTTTCCCATTATCTTTTCACAGAATGCTGAGCTTCAGGGCTATTTGTATTGATTTGCATATTCAAAAAGGCGTAATTCTGTGAGGAATTGTGGTGGGACAGCAGGCGCGTGCACATGCATTACTTTTCACGCCGACTAGGATTTATGGAACGGAAGAACATTGAAGTTGGTGTACGCACAGATTCCTGCATCTGGATTTTTCTGTGCGTAAGCACATTTCGACTTTTGTGCTTACATCATGTTATAGTGCGAATTCTACGCATGGTGTTATGCATGAGGTCCCAGGACACCACCTTGTCTTCAGTCGACTGTCCACCCTATTGATTAGCGGTGCTATTTCTGTGTCTTTTCAATCATTTCTTTTGTGTCCTTCATTTGTATAAAGCACACTTATCAGCGCAGACCATGTAATTTATTATAATATTAATAAATATCAAATATTAAAACTTAGTTCTGTCAGACAGTAGCCATCCTCTTTGCTCTAAATTCCATCTGTTGCCATCAGGCTGCAGATTCAGATTTCCAAAGGCAAAGAGCAACAAGTTTAAGAACTCTTTTATTCCTAGTGCTATAAGCATTTTAAATGATTTTACTTGTAGGTATGCTGCTAAATGTTAAATTCTGCATTATTATTTTATGTAGTCTGGAAAGTTCCTATTATTTTTTGTATTGATCATAAGTGTGTGTTTATGCAATAACATTGGTTGTCAAATGTTGTGTCTTTCTTTATATATTGGATCTCAATATAACAATGTCTTCTGTTTTTGTACTTTCTTGCAGCAAACAAATTTACATATGGGATAATAAATTCTACCTAACTTAAGCTAACCTAACCTAATCAGTAAAATGTATCTACAACTAATAAACATGTGTGGGTTAATTTTCTTTTTTGATAAAATGTTACCAAATTTCGATCAAATCTGTCAAAGTATTTTTGAGATTTTGGAATAATTAGTTTTCTGTTGTGGGCAGGTTTACTCCTAAATATTAACATATCCTTCCAAATGAACTAAATGGAAAATAGTGTTTTTGTTAATGAGTGAGCCTATCAACTTTGCATTGTGTTTGTGTGTGTACATACGTACTAGGTTTGACGCCCTTTTGCATTCACAACTGCCATAATTCTTCATTACATAGATTCAACAAACAACAAACGTTCCTCAGAGAATTAAAGCATCATGCAGTTTCTGCAAATCTCTCTGCTGCACGACCATTATTTGAATCTCCTGTTCCACCACATCCCAAAGGTGCTCTATTAGATTGAGATCTGGTGACTGTGGAGGCCATTTGAGTACAGTGAACTCATTGTCATGTTCAAAAAAACAGTTTGAGATGATTTGAGCTTTGTGACATGACACATTATCCTGCTGGAAGTAGCCATTAGAAGATGGGTACACTGCGGTCATAAGGGGATGGACATGTTCAGCAACAATACTCAGGTAGGCTGTGGCATTTAAATGATGCTCAGTTAGTACTAAGGGGCCCAAAGTGTGCCAAGAAAATATCCCCCACATCATTACACCAGTACCACCAAACAAACCACTAATACAAGTGGTACGTTCTTCATGCCAAATTCTGACCCTACCATCTGATGTTGCAGCAAAAATTGAGACTTATCTGACCAGGCAATGTTTTCCCAATCTTCTATTGTTCAATTTTGGTGAGCCCGTGTGAATTGTACTTTCAGCTGCCTGTTCTTATCTGACAGGAGTGGCACCCGGTGTGGTCTCCTGCTACTGTAGCCCATCTGCTTCAAGGTTTGATGTGTTGTGCGTTCAGAGATCCTCTTCTGTATACCTCTGTTGTAATAAATGGTTTCATTTCTATCAGGTCGAACAAGTGTGGCCATTCTCTTCTGACCTCTGTTATCGACAAGGCATTTTTGCCCAGAGAAGTGACGCTCACTGGATATTTTCCCTTTTTTGGACCATTCTCTGTAAACTCTAGAGATGATTGTGCATGAAAATCCCAGTAGATCAGCAGTTTCTGAAATACTCAGACCAGCCTGTCTAGCACCAACAACCAAGCCACATTCAAAGTCACTGAAATCACTTTTCTTTACCACTTTTCTTTGCCTTGAACTTCAGCAGGTCATCTTGAGAATGTCTACATGCCTAAATGCATTGAGCTGCTGCCTTAATTGACTGATTAGAATTTAGCATTAACGATCAGTTGAACCTGATCAGGTGTGCCTAATAAAGTGGCCGGAGAGTGTATATATTGTTAGACTTGTGCTCAAGGGAGACAGCTTAAGGGCTTAAATAACTGTAATTACCCGCCAGACCAGGGGTTGATGCTATCCTCTAATACTTATTCACTTTCACTTACTGCAAACCAACTGAAGTAACCTCCCACTAATGACATCACTTCTGGCTCTGGCTTCCTTGGACCCACCCCTACCTGTCATTCTGCTATATAACCACCATTTTGTTATACTGTATTTAGTTCATTTATGAGCTGTCTGTAAATGCCATTTTGTTTTTGCCAACTGTTTTCCAAGAATATGGGGTTACCGTGGTGGTATACCCCAAATCTTTATCTTAAATTGTTTCTGTTTATTTCACTATATATATATTTTGTCAGAGATGGCTGAGGTGGCGACCTGGCCGGGATGCCCAGAAGGACCAGAGGAGGGCTTGCGCCTTCCCCAGACCATGTGGGGGCGACCACCCTGGTAATCTTTGGGGGCCACATGTACAGAGCTTTGAAGCTCAACCCTTTAGGGGCCAGTGGTGACCGCCAGGGGGCACCCCTATGCCTTTGGAGCCCTGGACCTCAGCACTTCTGCCACACCCAAAGAGTGGGGACACCTGGACTGCTTCCGGGGATGCAGCCAGCACTTCCGCCACACTGCGCGTTTCGTGTTTTGCAGGCAGGGGCTGCCCAGGTCTGCGTCGGTGGCAGACCTGCGCTGATCTGCGGGGCTTTACTGACGCGGCAGAAGCAGTAGGAGCTGTGGAGAGGGAGACGCTGTGACTCAGAAAGCCGTCTCGTCACCGCACCAGGGGAAGGAGAGCCAAGATGGCCGTGGACCAGAAGTCCCTCCCCGTGACAGGCACGCGATTAGATGGATGACTGGAGAGAGGCGGGACGAAGGAATGTCCGTCACGTGCTGGGGAGAGACCTGATTGGGCCGGAGGAAGAGGCCCACAGGAAGTCGCTGGCGTGTGTTGCTGACATACAGGTGAGCTCACCGTCGGCTAACTTCCTGTCCTTGCCGGCTGCTCTGTCTGAGCTGGAGGCCTGCCTTCAGCCCACGGAGCAGCAGTTGTTGCAGGTGCTGCGTGCCCTCCAGGCAGAGCTGCTGAAGCTGGAGAGAAAGACGGTCGCATCACTGGAGCCGCTGCGAGAGTGGACAGAATGGCACGATGCTGGATTCTTCGGCCGGAGAGGTACGGTGGGGAAGGTGAGCACATCCGACCCCATAAAGCATAAAGGAGAGTCCACCGAAAATGGCTGTGTTTCGAATGATTGGAACTGAGTAGGGGGTTCTCTGACAGCGGACGTGGTGGTGAGCGCTGTGTGCGAGGTAAGGGGAGGAAGATCGAAGGGGCTGGCAGGACGAGGGCTGATAAGTGCCCTGGGTCCTAGCACCCTATATCCCAAGCCCGCGGCTGTCTCCCATTGCTCTGTATGGACGCAAACGAGAGTGGATCCGAGCATTTGCCATGCACAGACCCAGACCATCACGGCGTCCAATAGGAAAAGGAGGAATTGAGGGAAGAATGCCGGTTCCTCCGATAAGGTAGGACGAAGTAGCTTTAAAACTCCAGCAGGGCCACCTTTTGGCCAAGTACCAGAATCACTTCAGGCGGCTCACGTCCGGTTGTTGGCCGCCCTCTGTGGAGACAGAGGGAACCCGTAAGGTCAGCGGAGAGGAAAGGAGTGCAGGCAGTCCAGTCTGTTTTGTCAACAGGAGGGACACGGAACCCACGGAGGGGGTGCCAAATATGCAAGTTCTGGGGTGCCGGTTGAAGGGAGGAGCGCTGCCAGTACGCGGCACGAAGGGACGCCAGGAAAGGGTGTCCAGGAAGCGGCTCTGCCCCCTTGTTTCTGTGTGCTGCAGGACCGGACCCTACTCGTCGAGCAGTAGGACCCGCTTCGTAGGGAACCTGCCCTCATCGGAAGGGCTTTCTGGCCGGAGGACTCTTCGCTGGTGAGGGGGTGCTGCCACAGCTTCCCCAGACCATGTGGGGGCGACCACCCTGGTAGCTTAGGAAAAATAGGAAAAAGGTAGAGCTTTTAAAGGTCAAGGCAGGAAGTGATGTCAAAGGGGCCGGGATTGGAAAGGTTTTCAGCCATAGGCTTGAGCCCAGATGTGACATCAAGTGGGCCAGGCCTTCCTCTATAAGTCCGGACACGGAAGTGATTCAACAGGGCCAGGTGGAACTTCCTGTGAATGGTCTGCAGGAAAGCGAGAAAAAGAGTCAATGCACACTGCCACATACTGGTCAGATTCGGAATTACCCTTACTCAAGCCCTTTAGCTGCCTCCCATGAGCACGTGTGTGACAATATCCATCCATCCATTATCCAACCCGCTATATACCAACTACAGGGTCACAGAGGTCTACTGGAGCCAATCCCAGCCAACACAGGGCGCAAGGCAGGAAACAAACCCCGGGCAGGATGTAGGCCAACCACAGTGTGTGACTATATATATATATATATATATATAAATATATATATACAGTGCATCCGGAAAGTATTCACAGCTCATCACAGGTAATTTGTTTATCTTGACTATCTGTCTCTGCTCTTAACCCCTTCCGAAATGATACTGTTGTGCTTGGACATGATAAGTGTTTAATAGAATCTTCCGTTAAACTGCACAACATTAATACTGTAATAAGCAATCTCAATGCATGTAGAAAATCTAGGAAATATGGCATAAACTCCAATAATCTAATTAAAATTACTATTTTAGAGGAACAATGTATTAAAACTATAAAACAGATCACAGATTAAACAAAAATACACACAGAGCGCGCTAATAAAATAATTTAGTTCCTATTCCAAATATCAATAACGCACATAGTATTCATCTCTGCACCTCGAAACATTAAATATGGCACTATTAAATGTTAGAGCTTTAACTAACAAAACGTTTTTTATCAACGATCTTATTAGTGATAAAAAAATAGATTTTATTGCACTAAGTGAAACGTGGTTTAGCTCAGAAGGGGCGGCAGTTTTAATTGAATCTGCGTCTCCGGATTACAGTGTTACTCGTGCAGACCGCCAGGGAAAAGGGGCGGATTGGCAAACATTTACTCGAGCGATTAAAATGTAAAGATGTCAGTTTTGGTAAGTTCAAGTCCTTTGAGAATCTCACCGTTGTTATCCATGGAGATTCTCAAGTTCTAGTATTATCCGTGTATAGACCTCCAAAATTCAACGCGTCTTTTTTTGAGGAATTCTCTGACTTAATGTCAATTTTAATTACTAACTATGACACACTCCTAATAGTTGGCGACTTTAATTTTCATATAGATAATCAGTGTGATCTAAAAGTAAAAGAATTTATGAACCTCCTGGATTCTTTTGATTTGAGACAACTCATAAATCAGCCTACACATAAAGCAGGTCATACGTTAGACTTAGTGATTACTAAAGGACTGAAAGTTGATATAAAACAGATCATTGATATTGGTCTATCAGACCATTTTCTTCTACTTTTAATATAGAAATAATGATAAAAACACTCATGAGAAGCATATTGTTAAAAAACGCTTCTTTGACTCATCAGCAGCTTTAAAACTTACAAACATTCTAAGCAATCAGTCCGTTTATAGTGCCAGCTATAATAGCGAGGATAATGTAAATAGTAAGGTGGAAAGATTTAATACTAAAGTGAGAGCTGCTGTTGACATAGTTGCACCTGAAAAGACAGTGAAAAAATCTTCTAGCATTGTTATACCATGGAAGACCCAAAGAGTGTCTGATTTAAAGAGAACATGCCGTAGAGCTGAGCGTAAATGGAGGAAGACTAAACTATATCCACTATGAAATATTAAAAGTCAAAATAACAGAATACAATAACACTGTCCGTCTTGAGAGACGCTGCTATTTGTCTAAGATTATAAATAACAATGCTAGTAATCCCAGAGTCTTATTTTCTACAATTGATCGCCTACTAAACCCAGGTAACTCAAAGGAATGCCTCCTAAGTACTTCCAGTGAAACCTGTGAGGCTATGCTGTATTTTTCAATCAAAAAATTAATGATATTAGAAATAACATAGTATATCTCCCCAACACTAAGGATCCTCCTAAACCCCAGCATCCTGTTATAAACAAATTAAACTCTTTCACTAGGATAGATTTACCTGATTTACAAAAATAATATCTCAATTAAAACCCTCCACCTCGTCCTTGACCCAATACCAACAAGGTTTTCAAAGAAGTATCAGGCGTGCTAATTGATAATGTTCTTGACATAGTAAATTTGTCATTAGATACGGGGGTCTTCCCAGACTGTCTTAAGACTGCTGTAGTTAAACCCCTACTTAAGAAACATAATCTTGACCCTCGCTCTTGAAAATTTTAGACCCATCTCTAACCTGCCTTTCTTAAGTAAAGTTCTGGAGAAGGCAGTCATTATGCAGTTAAATGACCACCTAAATAAACATGCTATTCTTGATAAATTTCAGTCGGGTTTTAGAACAAATCACAGCACAGAAACTGCACTCGTTAAAGTAGTAAATGATTTGCGGGTGAATGCAGACAGAGGCCATTTATCTGTTCTCATCCTCTTAGATCTGAGTGCTGCATTTGACACCATTGATCATAATATTCTTAGAAATCGCCTTAGTCAATGGGTGGGCCTCTCTGGCAGTGTCTTAAATTGGTTTGAATCCTACCTGACAGGGAGAAAATTTTTGTTAGTTGTGGTAATTACAACTCAAAGACACATGATATCCAATATGGTGTTCCACAAGGCTCTATCCTGGGTCGCTGCTATTCTCAATCTACATGCTTCCGTTAGGTCAGATTATCTCAGGGCACAACGTGAGCTACCACAGCTATGCTGATGACACACAGCTGTACTTATCAATAGCACCTGATGACCCCGATTCTCTTGATTCACTAACACAATGTCTGACTTGTATCTCAGAATGGATGAATAGTAACTTTCTCAAGTTAAATAAAGAGGAAACTGAAATCTTAGTGATTGGCAATAATGGATACAATGAGGCTATTAGAAATAAACTGGATACATTAGGATTAAAAGTCAAGACGGAGGTAAAAAGCTTAGGGGTAATTGTTGACTGTAATCTGAATTTTAAATCACATATTAATCAGATCACTAGGACAGCATTTTTCACTTAAGAAACATAGTAAAGTTAGACCTCTTATATCACTGAAAGATGCTGAGAAATTAGTTCACGCTTTGTTTTCAGTCGACTAGATTACTGTAACGCACTCCTCTCAGGACTACCCAAAAAAGACATAAATCGTTTGCAACTAGTGCAGAATGCAGCTGCTAGAATCCTAACTAGGAAAAGAAAATCCGAACACATTTCTCCAGTTTTGATGTCACTACACTGGTTACCTGTGTCATTCAGGATTGACTTTAAAATTCTGCTTATGGTTTATAAAGCCTTAAATAATCTCGCCCCATCTTATATATCGGAATGTCTGACACCTTATATTCCAAATCGTAACCTCAGATCCTCAAATGAGTGTCTCCTTAGAATTCCAAGAACAAAAGAAGTGGTGAGGCGGCCTTCTGCTGCTATGCACCTAAAATCTGGAATAGCCTGCCAATAGGAATTCGCCAGGCTGATACAGTAGAGCACTTTAAAACACTGCTGAAAACACATTACTTTAACATGGCCTTTTTATAGCTTCACTTTAACTTAATCCTGATACTGTATGTTCAATTCATCATAATAACTATTCATGGTGGCTCTAAAATTCGTACTGACCCCTACTCTCTTTCTGTTTCTTTTTCCGGTTTCTTTGTGGTGGTGGCCTGCGCACCACCACCTACTCAAAGCTTCATGATGCTCCAACAATGATGGATGGATTAAAAGGCAGAAGTCTACGTGACCATCATCATCAAGTCCTTCCGTGAGAACCCTAAATCCAAAGAGGACTGTTTCATTTATGTTAGGTAGAATGCCCAGAGGGGACTAGGCAGTCTAATGGTCTGGAATCCCTACAGATTTTATTTTTTCTCCAGCCGTCTGGAGTTTTTTGTTTTTCTGTCCCCTGGCCATTGACCTTACTCTTATTCTATGTTAATTAATGTTGACTTATTTTATTTTTCTTACTGTGTCTTTTATTTTTCTATTCTTCATTATGTAAAGCACTTTGAGCTACTTTTTGTATGAAAATGTGCTATATAAATAAATGTTGTTGTTGTTATCACTTTTTCCACATTTTATGTTACAGCCTTATTCCAAAATGGATTAAATTCATTTTCTTTCTCAGAATTCTACACAAAACACCCCATAATGACAACGTGAAAAAAGTTTACTTGAGGTTTTTGCAAATTTATTAAAATAAAAAAACTGAGAAATCACATGTACATAAGTATTCACAGCCTTTGTTCAATACTTTGTCAATGCACCTTTGGCAGCAATTACAGCCACAAGTCTTTTTGAATATGATGCCACAAGCTTGGCACACCTATCCTTGGCTAGTTTCGCCCATTGCTCTTTGCAGCACCTCTCAAGCTCCATCAGGTTGGATGGGAAACGTCGGTGCACAGCCATTTTAAGATCTCTCCAGAGATGTTCAATCGGATTCAAGTCTGGGCTCTGGCTGGGCCACTCAAGGACATTCACAGAGCTGTCCTGAAGCCACACCTTTGATATCTTGGCTGTGTGCTTAGGGTCGTTGTCCTGCTGAAAGATGAACCGTCGCCCCAGTGTGAGGTCAAGAGCGCTCTGGAGCAGGTTTTCATTCAGGATGTCTCTGTACATTGCTGCAGTCATCTTTCCCTTTATCCTGACTAGTCTCCCAGTTCCTGCCGCTGAAAAACATCCCCACAGCATGATGCTGCCACCACCATGCTTCACTGTAGGAATGTTATTGGCCTGGTGATGAGCGGTGTCTGGTTTCCTCCAAATGTGATGCCTGGCATTCACACCAAAGAGTTCAATATTGGTCTCATCAGACCAGAAAATTTTATTTCTCATGGTCTGAGAGTCCTTCAGGTGCCTTTTGGCAAACTCCAGGTGGGCTGCCATGTGCCTTTTACTAAGGGGTGGCTTCCGTCTGGCCACTCTACCATACAGGCCTGATTGGTGGATTGCTGCAGAGATGGTTGTCCTTCTGGAGGGTTCTCCTCTCTCCACAGAGGACCTCTGGAGCTCTGACAGAGTGACCATCGGGTTCTTGGTCACCTCCCTGACTAAGGCCCTTCTCCCCCGATCGCTCAGTTTAGATGGCCGGCCAGCTCTAAGAAGATTCCTGGTGGTTTCGAACTTCTTCCACTTACGGATGATGGAGGCCACTGTGCTCATTGGAACCTTCAAAGCAGCAAAAATATTTCTGTAACCTTCCCCAAATTTGTGCCTCCGGACAATCCTGTCTCGGAGGCCTACAGACAATTCCTTCGACTTCATGCTTGGTTTGTGCTCTGACATGAACTGTCAACTGTGGGACCTTATATAGACAGGTATGTGCCTTTCCAATCATGTCCAATCAACTGAATTTACCACAGGTGGACTGCAATTAAGCTGCACAAACATCTCAAGGATGATCAGGGGAAACATCATGCACCTGAGCTCAGTTTTGAGCTTCATGGCAAAGGCTGTGAATACTTATGTACATGTGCTATCTCAATTTTTTTATTTTTAATAAATTTGCAAAAATCTCAAGTAAACTTTTTTCACGTTGTCATTATGGGGTGGTGTGTGTAGAATTCTGAGGGAAAAAATGAATTTAATCCATTTTGGAATAAGGCTGTAACATAACAAAATGTGGAAAAAGTGATGCGCTGTGAATACTTTCCAGATGCACTGTATATATATATATATATATATTTACAGTATATATATATATATATATATATATATATATATATACACACACACACACACACACACAGATTATTAATCTATAAATACAATATTTAGCATGTTTTGTGCATGACATCTTAGATTTCTACCTATTTTACTTTATATTACATTTATACTACTTGTTATATTATTGCAAATTGAGTAGCAGACTGTCTATAATGTGCTAGGTATTCAGAAAAATGTTTTAGAAATTTTGCAGGAATGTGAGTAGAGCAGTTTATCAGAAGTGGGTATAATAAAGAGGAAGAATGCAGTATTGAACACAAGAAGAAAAAAATCAAGATGCAGTGATCCAGAGCAGGTGTATTAACAGACAGACATCTATAGTCTGACAGGCAGAGTTTTATGGAAAAGCAATAAAATTTTTATACCAGTAGAGGCATAAATTTTTAGGTGTGATTTCAATGGACATTTAGAATTAACTATAAGCAATGGGTTGTAATGGCAGTATGTTTTTTTCTGATTTGAGCAGTTTCCAATGTGGGATGTTCCACTGATCAGTGTTGTATCTGTTGTTCTTTTTATGTAAAAATAAAATCCAATAATTATAATATTTTACTTATAAAGCAGCTAAGATAATTCAAGATTAAATAATGAAATAAGTGGCTGTTCGTCCTTTTGCTAACACATCATGTTATCACTGTAATATTATAAAATAAAAATTAATTTATTTTGTCTTCTTAAAGTATTTTAGACTTTTATAAGAAGAAGATATTTGAGCAATAGCAGATTCAAAGTGTCATTCATTTAACTCCAATTATCTTATTAATATATTAATGTAGTTGAAGACAAAGTTGTGAATGAGTTAGTTGTTACATCAGGTGTTCAAACTGGCAAAGCACAATATATTAATGGGATGACTAGAAGAAGCAGATCAGTGAGGTTCCATCATGCACAAACTGTTTTTGCCTACTGTGGAAAAAAGAAAAAAATCATATAATATACAGCTGGCATAACATTCTTAAACCTGCTTAGTCCTATTCAGGTTTGTTAGGGGTATAATCTATGCTTGTGTAATTATGAATCTATTATGTCCCAGATTTCTCTAGGTATTTATGTATTCTGTATCACATAGTAAATATAAAATGCTCATAGCTTGGCAAAATCCCAAGATGCAACACTAAAGAGCACGATCTTAGCCTACACAAATTAGTGTGTTTGAATTTAACTGGCTTTTAAAACTGAATCAATTTGCAGAACAAATTACCTTGATATAATTCCATTTAACAGTGTAATTTACATTCCACAAAGTAATAATACCATAAAACATTTTATCCTATTGTTATGATTTAATACTTACCTGTAATCTTTGCTTTATAATCGAAAGATGACTGAGATCCTTCCTTTAAAAATGCTTTTATACAGTACTGGTTTTGAGTAGTATATTGCGGATAAGACACAAAAGCAGAAGTTTATTCATTATATGTTAACTAGTGGCAAAAAATATTTAAATGTACATTTCTTTTTTTCTTGTGTCTGTCTGGTAAATACATGACATACTAGACATTTGGAGGAAACTCTCATACTTTGACCATCCACTGCTCTACTGCCATAGATCTGTGAAACAGTTGCATATTGTTTTCAGTTACATATTATGTTTTGAACTGTTACAACTCATTACTGTTAGAAATTCAGTCCTGCTTGCTGCCATGCTTTCCATCCAGAAAAAAATGTGTCTATGAGTGTTTGTAACTCCTCTTACGCTGCAGAAAACTAAATAATATCTCCTTGTTGTGGGGTATAAAATCTGTAAATTTTATTCTGTATTTTTATTATATTTTGCTTATGACAATAACAGATGAACTAAATTCAGGACACATCAAAACATATCCTCTTCCCAGATGTACCTCTATTTTAAAACAGCTGCTCAAACAACGAAAGGAAGACATGCTGGTGCCTAAGGCTATTGATTACTTTATAACCTGAGAAAGGATGGGCATCTAAGACAGTAAGTAGCTAAATTGGTTTACAGCCTGGGAAAGGAAGACATGCCAGTAGGTACTAAGCAACATCAAAAAAGTTTTATTGTTTGAGAAAATGGACAGTGAATTCATTGATCATATTGACAGCCAGCCAATCAGAATACCTAACAATCACATCTTGCAAAACCCCCGGGTAGATTTTATAATAAATATGCCTCATCTGAAGAGCGACATAGGAGGGAGGAAGAAGAAGGGACGAAGACGCCAGGAGAAGTGAACACAGCGACATCAGAAGAGGGTGCCGGCAACATGCGGCCGTTTCCATCTGATCATCAGAAAAGCATCTCATGAACAACTATGAGTGCTAGATCAGAAGCTGCCTGTGACATTCATCCTTGTAATCGTAACTTTTCGTAAGCTTTTTCTAAACACTAAATATCCAGACTTTACTATCACTCCTATTTTCTATTATTCTTTGTTCTACTGGTATTATTATTCCTGTAATAAATACCATGCTGATTTTATCTTTCTATGCTTTGTCTCAATGTCTAGAGTGATTGAGTAATAAAGTAGATTTCTTTGATCACCTGATGCAGCTGGAAATTTGCCATTACCTCTGTGCTGTGAGGTTTATTAAGGCTGTGAGTGAGAGCTTTCCCCCATAGTAGGGAAGAGTACGTAAAGTAAGGCATTCTTGGCTGATAAATGGCCTATAGTCAAAGATGCTTAGCCTTTGTATGTTTAATAGTGGTGTGCGATACTACAAGATTTGGTATCGATCTGATACCAAGTAAATAAAGGGCCAGTATCGCCGATACAGATATCGATACTTTTTAATAATTAAGGTGGATACATTACCAAATTGCTAAAGCTGAATTAATTTTAATTAACTTTAAATGTTTTGTGATTTTTTTATTAATTAGTTAAAATCCAGGACAGAATTTGGGCAAAGTAAATAAATGCTGTATTATAAAACACAAGTAACACAAAATGTCTTTTTTTTAAATTAAGTGCACAAAATTAGAGAACCGCCTTTGAAAAAAATAAAAAATAAAAAATAATTAGTGGGAATACAATAAAGAAAGTACAATAAAAAATACAATAAAGTGTAAATACGCTCAAAGAAATATCCCCCCACCCCCCTGTGCAGAACAGATTAAAGGTTTTTGTTCAGGAACAGTATCATGTTCACATTTTTTGATTTTATTGCACTTCGCATGGTACTTAGTAACTGTAATGCCTTTGCAAAAAATCCTCTCAGCTGGCACTGAGGTTGCAACCACTCCCAGGTGCTTCTCGGCAAGTTTGCTCAAAAAGGGGAATGTTGATGATTTTTTTTCCACCAACATAGTGAATCCTGATCCTGAGGAATTGGCCTCTCTTCTGAGTACCTGCACATTTCAATTAGGTCATCAGTGCCAGTTGTCCAATGCTGCGGAGATGCAAGGAGTTCAGCGTCAAATTCTGTCCATATCCCACCTTTTGCTGCAGGTGGGGATGCAGCAGCCCCTGTAGATGAGCTTAAAGTAGTTGCAGGAGCTGGGGCAGAGCTGGCAGCAAAGCTTGAGCTTGGTGCAGATTATGAAGGTGCTCAGCAGCTAGCTTGCTACCTTTGAGCTCAGAAGTTGCAGTGGTTATGTGAAGCAGTGACACCAGTGGAATCACCTTTGAAAGTGAAACATGTTTTCAGTTGATATCTCCCCGGTTGATTCCTCAAATGGTCTCAGTGCATTGATGGAGAGACTGATGACAGACCATTCTTCCTCACTTAAGCAAATTGAGCTCTTTTCAAGGAGATAGAGGACTGTGGTAACTGCCTCCTTTTGCCTCTCTCCCACATGTAGAATATAGAGTTCCACCTTGTCTCAACTGCTTGAATTAGTTTGTGTTCAGGGAACCTCTGCTGCTTCTGAATTTCTTTGAACTTCTCTGCAGCTTTAGTGCTGTGGTGAAAGAAAGCAACAATAGCATTTTTTTTGCTGAATCTCAAGCAAACCAGGGTGAGCTTTGAAAGAGTCTTTCACCACCAAATTCAAAGTGTATGCAAAACATGGGTAGTGTGCCAAACCTGTTTTGCACACAGCAGCAACCATGTTGGCGCTATTATCAGTTACAACAGCTAGAATCTTGTCTGGTATTCCCCATTCTTCCATGATTCTGGTTAACTGTGAACAAATATTATCTGCAGTGTGTTGACCAGGAACACAACACATATGCCAGCATTTGCCAGTTTTCATCTATGATGTGGCATGAGACTGTTAAATATGCCCCTGTGGCTCTTGATCTCCACATGTCAGTTGCAAGCACAACATTGTCCACACCACTCAATTCCTTTCTGACCTTAGAGCAGCATTCTTCATAAAGAGCTTTTAGTCTCCCCTCCATTAAAGATTTTCTACTTTGAATTTTGTACCACATGTCAAGTGTCCTCACAAAATTTCTAAAGCTGTCATCTTTCACCATGGAAAGAGGTTGCAGGTCCTTCACTATCATTTCTGCAAGGCCCCTTGTAATCTCCATTGCTCTTTGGGAATTGGATAAGTGAAATAAAAGAATAATTAAGTGTGTAGCACATCTTGTAGTTTAAGTATAGTAGTAATCATAGTTAACACAAAAGGGTATTATATTAAATTAAATTATATTCATTTAAATCTGAGCTATATTATATTCAGTATATTTGTTTCAATTCCAGTAAATGTATTCATTTTTATAACATGTGGCAATGGGATAATATTGTATCAAATAACACGTTAATTTTGATTAATTAATCACAGAAAAAATAATGAGTTAAAAAAATAATTTTGATTAACCGCGTTCTGTGGTTCTGTTCATGGTGACTTTGAAAAATTATCACGTAAACCCAAACTATTTACCTATTTGACCCTGATGCTAGCACTAGCATCCATAATATAAAGGTCTTAGCACAATTTATACTTTCTTGAGTTTTAACCACTTGCACTTTGAAAATTTAAAATTAACTAATGCTGAAGATGACTAAAATAGTACTTTCACCACTATAATCTACCTAGATATTCTCTGCCAAACTGAAAGGCCTCTGCCAATGTCTGCTGCCTTGGGGTTGGGGGTCTGCTTCTGGTGGGGCCAGGTTGTGTTGGATATATTACCTCCTCTCTCCGTTTCTGTATCTCTGCATTTTCTTTTAAATGATTTTTCATATGCTTGTATAAATTAGTTGTATTACCACTGTATTTGACAGCTTTTTTACAAATAATACAACTTGCCGTTGATTGATCTTCGGTTTGAAAATAAAGCCACACACCACTCCTCTTTCTCCCTGCCATAATTTCTTACGCTTTGTATTGTGTGTGTGTGCGTGCAAGTGTGCCTGTTTGCTTGCCTGGCGCCACTGAGTCACATGACAGTTCATCATCAAAACACAAGAGAGAGTAGGAGCAAAGCCTGCTCCACGCTGTGAGAGCAGCAGCGCTTACCCAGAGAGCCGCAGTGCATTCAGGAGAGAAATTGAAACTAAAGTATCGATGGTATTGATCAATATCAATACCAACATTATTATCGATACTTGGATCGATCCGCCCACCACTAATGTTGAATGTATTCTTGGAGACGAAAAGTAATATTTAGGTCTGAGATATCTTTAAAGCATTGTATGTTGTTCGTGCTGATAATAAGTAAGTCTCTTGAAGTGCTGAGAGAGTGACAAGTTGTGTTATTCATAAGGCACTTGTGTGGTTTAAAGTGATAGAGATTAACCAGCTCTGTGTGTCATTCATGGGGCACTCTTGAATTTCTGTGTATATACATAACAGTAGACCAATCCGGTAACGAATCTGATGAGTACACGTACCCCTAGGTAAAGGGTATGTAGAGGGAAATATCACAATAATACATTCCTAAACTGTCCTTTACACAATCCTGTACTCCTTCATACAATTTATATGGACTTTTTAAGGCACTTAAGTTACTTCACACAACATGAAGGCAGAGTGTGTACAGTAGGTGTAGGTGACTGTGTGTTCTTGCTCTCTCTCACACTGGCTCATTGGTGATCCTCATTTGAGGAATCCATATCTTTGTGCTATGGATCTGCAGATTTAAGTTGCAGAATCTCATTCTTAAAAACAATACTGTTAGTGTGATCACCTTTCTGTCAAAGGAAATAACAACTCTTTTTACTCCTGTTGAGTAAATGATTGAAAGTGCAGTCTACTAATATTCAATGTATCTTCCTTTTGTATAGAGCCTTTCAAAGACAACATCATTATAAAGTGCTTTAAACAGTAAGGGAGGACACACTGTGAAATAAACATTAAATATGACAGCATTAAAGTTCATATTGGTATTAAAGGTTTACCAGTACATAAGCAAAAACCAAATGGATGGTAAATTTGGGAAGATGAACAGTGTGAGAGACAGTTTGGTCAGAAAGACGTTCATCTGAATTTTATTAGTTTTAATATTTGTAACAATATTTAACAATGGCATTCAGGAATCACAATCAATATGTTACTCACTCTAAAAGCCATAAGTTACTATTTAAGCAAAGTCTAACATCTCCTTCTTTCTGTTTTTCCTCTACTTCACAGGCGTATCTATGTGAAAACTTCAGTGTTGCAGAATTCATTTTCCATTTAACTTTAGTACAGTTGACACTACTGTCAACTGTAACCTAGACCATCACATTCAAGGTGTCACTATCTATATATATAATTCACTAAGGCAAGACAACCATGGAAAGCACGCCGGAAGGGGCGTGGATTCACTAAAAGCCGCCGACAAGTGAGACACCTATGGCGCACGCAAGAAGGAGCCACGCCCACCAACTCCAAGACCATTGGATACGACGACAACTCACAGAGCCACGCCCACCAACTCGGACGCGACGACACAGAAAAACCAGCGTCATTTATATTTGTCTGTCGTAGAGGTCACACATGCAGCTCCGACCCACATTGACTGTTAATAGAGGCATGTTTCTCGCGGAGGTGAATCGCCATATGCGGTGTGTAAAACTGTTTGCAAGGGGTATCCCATGGGATCCTCAAAACGTTCCTTTACAACTGAGGTTAAAACACAATGAAGTGAGCAGTCTTTAAAAAATTAGTTTTCGGTTACGACGCACGACCGCGTGCACTATAGCAAACTGTTTTACACGCTACATATAGCAATTCGCATCCGCAACAAACATGCGTCTTCTTAGATACTCCTGCACTTTGTACACACCCCCTCCCACCGTGGTCGGGTGTCTTGGTGAATTATATATAGAAAGGCAGACAAAACTGCACAGAGCAATGAAAAGTCTACGTGAGTCACAGGTGCGTCTGGACTGTACAAAGACGACATATGAGCAGGCAGTGTATACTGAACAAGAAAACAGCAGACTAGCATGACAGATGGAGCGGAGTGGATGTCCTTCTCCTCTCCTCCCGTTCCACCCTGAGCGCTGCACGGACGATTGTGTGTTGGTTCGTTCTGTGCATTGGTTAAAACCCAATGAAGGAAGCAGTCTTTAAAAACCAATAAGCCCTGTGCCTCTGTTTCATTACCGTCTCACCTGCTTCACCAATGCAGGCCCCGCAACAGGCGATCTGGCGGCGTCATTCCCATGACCCGCTGGGCAACCAACCGGGTAACCAAAGTCTTTGGGTTCAGGGGGGAGTATGGTTACAAAGCTCAAACTTAAAGGAATTGACGGAAGGGCACCACCCTTATAGTTATAGCTTATAGTTTGAGAGTCTTTTAAGTGAGTTTTTGCAAACTCTAAGGGAGCTTTCAAGTCCCATATGGCCACTGTGATATAAAGCACTGATCAGATTTGTGGATTTTTGCAGTGGTAATTGTACTTCTAGAAGTTTCTTCCAACTCCACATAGGTTCTGTGGAGCTCAGCTAGAGGGATCATTGGGTTCTTGGTCAAGTCTCTTACCAATGTCCTTCTCCTCCAGTTTCTCAGTTTGGCTGGGCAGACAGCTGTAGCAAGACTCATGATTTTCTAAACTTCCATATTAAGAATTATGGACAACACTGCACTCTTGGGAAACTTCAGTGCTTCCGAATTATTTTTGTAGCCTTAACCAGATTTGCTACACACTCTCAACTGTGGAACCTTATAAAATACAGGTTTGTGCCTGTCCTAATCATATCCAATCCATTTTATTGACTACAGGTGAACTCCAAACAAGGTGTAGAAACAGCTCAATGATAATCAGTAGAGTGGGATGCATCTGAGTCAAATTTCAGGTGTCATTGCAAAGGGTCTGAATACTTGTGTCATTGTAATTTCTCAATTTTTTGTAAATTAATTTGCAAAAATGTCGAAAATTCTGTTTTGCCTTGTCATTTTGGGATATAGAGTGTTGTTTGATTAATTTAATTGATTGTATCACAAGGCTGCAACATAAGAAAATGTGTAAAAAGTAAAGGAGTTTTAATATTTTCTGAAGTCACTGAGTATCTGAATTTACATTCTAATTCTTTTGTCTAAAATAGACATCCTACCAAATAAGCTGACAGGAAGAAATGTAATGTGAAAACTATATCCATACTTGCTTGACAAATTATTTTTAGATTTCCTGAAATAGCCTAGTGAAAAGAATCTTACAATTAAATATCTTGAAAGAGAGTGGAAAGGCACTCTTCAGATACATCTACTCCTCTTCATCTTACAATTTCAGTTTCAGTTTAATTTAATTTACCTTCACTGAGTACTTTCTTAGAGTGCTGTAACAAGTTTACAGCAATAATGAAAACTACATAATTTACATATAATTACAATTAGAAAAGTATACACAGTAAAATAGACTAAATTCAGTTTTACTTAACATAATCATTATACTGTAAGTCAATTAATATTAAACTCATGAAATAGATAGTTGACAATGAAGAAGAAAAAATAACTCTGACTGACAGCATGACTAGAGAAAACAAACCTCTAGGTGGTCTGTTGTTCACAGACAAATTCAGATACAGTCACAGTTCTGATGACCAAGATCAATTTGCCATTCAGCATTCTACAGTATTTGTAAGTTCATGCCTGGCAGCCTAAAATCAAATGTAATATTAATTTCTCTTAGATATTTAACATGCACAAAAGATTAGATTGAGAGATTCTAAATAAATTTGAAATAAATTATTGTTATAGAATTTTATTGACTTTTTTGAAATCAGACAACATTCCATACAAATAGATTAATTTTACAAGAATAGGATTGAAAACAAATCAACCCTCCCCTTGAGAAGGAGAAAGCATGGGTAGCACAATAAAACTTAAACCTAGTAAAATAAGTAAATAGATAAATTAATAAGTGAATATAGATAAATGGAGAAGAAAAAGAAAAAAAAAAGAAAACGGGGAGAGAATCTGCTTCTTCAGTGCTTTAAAAGCTTATTCTAAAATGTTATTGATTAGATCCTGCCAGGTTTTGAAAAATTTCTGTACAGATCCTTTAAGTGAGAATTTTATTTTTTCCAATTTCAAATAATATATAACATCAGTCACCCACTGACTTAAAAGAGGAGAGTTAGGATTCTTCCAGTTGAGCAAGATAAGTCTGCATGCCAATAGTGAAGTAAAGGCAATTACAGTTTGTTTGTCCTTCTCCACTTTAAGCCCATCTGGATGTACACCAAACACAGCTGTTAATGGGTTAGGAGGGATTGTGACATCAAGGCTGTCTGAAAGGTACTTAAAAATTTTGGTCCAGAATGATTTAATTTGGTGCAAGGCCCAAAACATGTGACCCAGTGAGGCTGGAAGATTGGGAGATTTAAACAAAACCACTAACCTACCTAAGTCATATATTTTAGTTCTGATTCCTATGAAGAAGAGTTCAATACATAAGGTTAACAAGCCTACTACTGTTCTGATGGTGCTTGGCAAATGAAATCGAGTTTAAGAAAAGAAATGAGGAAACCTTTTCATTTTGAAGAAACAAAAGTTAAAAAACAAACTAGAGAAGCATGATCAACAGAAAGCACTGCTAGATAATTTGACAACAGACTGACCCGTGCAATTCCTGTTTTGAATCACAGTAGACTGGCTACACTTCAGAATGTGATCAAAGTTGTTTTTATGAGTAATCCTCTGTATGGAGGAGGAGGAGGAGGTTCGGGAGCAGACGCTGATAGCACGCTGTCACACCCACCATACGATGAACCACCTGGATTGGGACCTAAGTGCAGTGGGTGCCACCTCAGCACCACACCGGAACAGTGTGAGGTTTTTGTTACGGTGGCTGGAGTGCCAATCCTGCCACCAACCCCCAAGTTTTTCCCTGCAAGTTGGAGGACCTGCTTTCAGGGCTGGATGCAGATTAACATCATACCCAGGATGAAGCAATTGCAGGTTAGGGGCCTTACTCAAGGGCCCAATGGATTAGGTCACTTCTGGCATTTATGAGGAATGTACAGAAATGCATGAAAAAAAATGAGGGAGAAAAGCTTTTGACTCCATTATAAGTAAAAGCATGAAAATCTATATTTTTGAAGTTTTAGTAAGACTTTATTGATTTAAAAGATGTAGGAGTTATCTAACATTAACAGATAGCAAAAACTGGACAGTAAAGATATAAAGATGGGATATTAAAATATTAACAAACAGTGGTAAAACTGAAATACGTAGAACGACTATTGAAATATGACTTGGTGAAGTGTGAAAGGATAGGCCAAATGTCACCAAGGTATGATGTTCAAACATGTATGCTTTCACTTTTTGCAATTGCTCATTTCATATGTTGAGAATGTGTCATCAGTAAATCAGCAGATAATGTAGGACAAAACAAACCAAGGAGTTAAAGGAGAAAAAAAAATAAATGATAGTCCGATAGATAGATAGATACCCTACAGTAAAGAACAAAGAAAAACAACATAAAGGAGAAAATGAGTAGAGATGCAAAAGTTTAACTATGGGTGAACATCAATGTTTGATGAGCATAAGGAAACAGCTAAAGTGGAAATAAGATGTGGGATTTTATACATGCTTGTGAAGAAGTGTAAAGGAGGAGAAAGGGAAAGGGGAAAAGGCAAAGAAAAGAAAAAGGAGAAAGAGAAAAATCAAAGATGAAAAAAGGAAAACAAAAGAAGGAAAGTAAAACCAGGAAAACAGAAAGAAAATAATGAAGTAGAAAAAGAAAGAAAAAATTACTGAAATGAATTTCTGAGATAAAGTTAAAGCCTGAGTTTCATTGAATCTGTTAAGAGGAAATCATATAGTATAACATTGATGATTAAGACTGAGCATATTTAAACATGTTAAAAAGATTATTTTAATTTTGGAGAATGAGAGACGTGTATGTTCCAAACAAGCAAAAAAGGAATTTAGAACAAGATGTAATAAATGGTCTAAATCGAAAAAGTAGATGTAGTGTAATCTACGCAAAATGAAGCATTATTACAAATGCAGAACAGATTGGTAAAAAGCCCACACAGTATTAGAAAGACGGTTTAATGTCGGAAAATGTAAAACATCAAGCAAAAAAGAATAAAGAAAATTAAGCTAAAACTTTCTTCATTTGTTTAATTTTTAAGAAGAAAGGGAAAGGAAAAACTGACTGATGATAAAGAGAACTATAGAACTATAAAGGTTTAATAGGTAAAAGGAAAGAAAGAGAAAGACTGTGAAAAGTAATATTTTTAAAGCAGAATCAATCAATAAAAATAATAAAACTTAACAAATTATTCAGTTTAAGAAAATAGCCATGTAAATGTCATTCATTTTTGAGAAGTGTTTATATTATTTTCTGTAAGCCAAACACAAAGGTATAGTAAAAAAACAAGAAAAACAAAGGGAAGGAAGGTAAGAATCATATGTTGCTGAGGATATTCATATTATGAAGACTTGAAATTAATAATTACTAAGAGAAAATGATATAGATGAAAAGGGAAAAGTCATATATATTTAAAGATAAAGATAAAAGAATAATAACTGGCAAAATCTGTTTTTACAATTTTGAAAAAAAAAATCCTTAAAAAGTGAAAGTAATTTAACAGAAGAGAAAACAGAACACTGAAATAAATATGAAATGTATAATTTTATAAAGTATTAGGGGTAGTTAATGGAGTGAAAAAGTGTTTTCCCTAAAACAAAAAAAGTATGGTCAATAACAGATAAGAGATCAGTGTTAGAACTGGCATAGAAACTGACAAAAAAATAAAACATAAGACGAGTTCACTGAATTATGTCCCACTGTGCACGGTTTTCTGTGAAAAATGTCACCTCAGGCTGAGTCCAATAAACTCCTGTTGGAAAAGGATTGAATGTTTAAGAACATCTGCTATCGTTGTAGGCAAAATATCTGCATTATTGATTTCCATAAGTATTGTGAGAATATTCGTTTTTTTTAATTGGAATGCAATTTTCATTGAATTTTGTTGCAGAATATGAAAATGTGGTCTCAGGGGCAACATTTAAAATTTCTCAAATTTACTTGATAAAGATGCTTACAATTCCACTGTAACATTATTATACAAAAAATCTGGTCACAATTTTCACAGCTGATGTTTAAAGAGAGTAGTACTTAAGTAGCTAATGAAATATCAGTAATCCAGCTAGATAGAGAATGATTTTTTTTTGTGGTTTGGTTACTGTATACCCCCTGATCAGTTTATTGTGCCTAGTACATGATATGTGACCCATATGTAACTGTAGGAAGGGAATGGCATGTACAAACGTTTAACATCGTGTCATGCATGTTGACCTTTTATCAAATCAAACTTAAGCTCTTTAGCTTTTATTATGATTATCATATACAGTAGTCCACTACATAACTTGATTGTTCATATTGTAATGCTGTTCTTATTCATTTCATTGGCAGTTAAACTTGGAAGGTACAGAGTGTAAAAAGCTGCTTAGGTGCAAGGCATTAGCTCCTCTAAGATTTTGTCAATAAAATATATATTACAGTATTCTACTTATAAATTGACCATGGCTTTTTATTTTATACACAGGTAAGTCCTATAAATAAATGTAGAACCTTATTTTTTACACACACTAATAGGAATTGCTTCATTTTGTACAGGTTTTGAACATGTATTAAACCTTGGCTTGTATTGATTTGGTGGAATTACCAGCAAATTAGTTTTTGGGATTGATGAACATAAGGACAATATGACCTAAAACACCTCAAAGAATAATAAACCCTTTTGCCTGTTTTATCCAATATTACTTTATATGCTTAATATATAAATGAAGCAGAGTCCAATTTTTTGAAGTAGAAGCAAGTGTTTTGGACATGAATGGAAAACATTCACTTTATTGTATCTTTTCTTGTCTTTATTTATTTTTCTATTTAAATGATATATTGTGCTTTTTTAAATAAATCAGTCAATGAATTTATTTTTTTTCTTAATGTGGGATATTTCACAATCGTTTGTTTTTTCTCTCGTCCCTGGCCATCAGACCTTACTTTTATTCTATGTTATTGAGTGTTCTCTTATTTTAACTCTTACTTTGTCTTTTTTTTTCTTTCTTCATCATGTAAAGCACACATTTGAGCTACATTATTTGTATGAAAATGTGCTATATAAATAAATGTTTTTGTTGTTACATAAATTCTGGCAAAAAGTAACCCTATTTTGTTATAATTACAATTATTATGTTATAATAGGTCGTCTAGGCTGTTACCGTTAACGCTTGTTTAGGTGTGTTTACGTATAATGTGCAAGGCACCTATTGCTAAAGCCCATGTCTGTCTGTCCACATGAAGCAATTCGGTCCTCTGTAGACCAATTTTATTGAGATGTGCCACATTTATTTTTCAAAAAAAAATTGTCAAGACAGTACTATTTTCATTCAAATAACTTAAACATCTTTTCGTATGAAGTTTTTTCAGTTTCAAAATTTTCTATGGAAAAGCAGGAATTTGTACACTCATCCATCTTAAAATGAAAAATTCTTCTGTATCACTTCAACTAGGAATTAGTTTACTGTTTCCATTGTACCTTGAAAGCAATTGGTTGAACTTGTATTTTTTTGTATATTTTCCTATAACCTGTGGCATCTGTGGTGCTCTTGGCAACAACGGCAACAACTGGATTTATCATATGCATCAAACATGGACAAGAAAGAGCTCTTGAGTTATTTCCAGCCATCTGGCTTGGACTTCCAGGTTTTCCCTCTCATGCTGTCATAAGGCGGTCCCTTGCACTCTGTGAATGGAATGTTTAACTCTTCTTCAAAATCAGAGTTGATACACTTTGACCTGTGAAGTCCTTTGCCTCCAAGAACCTCATAAGGTGCTCCTTTATTTGAGATTTGTCCTTCAGTGAGACAATTCTCATTAAAACTGACAACTACTCTGTGTATCTGACATTTGGGTTACAATCCAAATTGAGGGAGTTGTACTTTTCCTGATTCCATTTACAAGTCTTGAAACCATCTTGCTAATTTCTTCATTAATCAGTCCATTTGAAAATTGTTTACCAAGGTAGACGGTGTAACTTGATAATCCATTTTAACTCTGTGCAGATCACCTCTAATTACTGAGTAAAATTGTGTCATTTCCTGAACCTTTTTCAGAAAATTCCCACTTGCTGGAGTGTACAGTGTTTCAGTGTGTCTTAGTATGTAAAAATAGCTCACTACCATAGACAGTGCCATGGTAATTAGCTGTGCAATCACTTCTCTCTTCTCTCCATCAGTTCTTCTTAGCTTCAAAAAGACAAATTTCATCTTTGTGGTTTCACCATTGCTAATTC
Organism: Polypterus senegalus; assembly: GCF_016835505.1. Classification (NCBI taxonomy): domain Eukaryota; kingdom Metazoa; phylum Chordata; class Cladistia; order Polypteriformes; family Polypteridae; genus Polypterus; species Polypterus senegalus. The sequence continues at coordinate 151,365,037 of NC_053160.1, read as the reverse complement.
ACACTGCCAGTTGTTTCCATGTTGCCAGGTAATTTGAGAAATGTAGTTACAGTATTTCTGTCTCTCAGCCTGACATTTATTTGGTTAGTGTCCTTTGTGGAGAAGAGCTTGCAGGAGAAACAGAAGAGGCTGTTTTTTTTTTGAGAACATGCCAACCAGCCTCTCCTGATTTCTTCTCTATAATAATGGTGCTGGCACATTGTCCCTTCTTTCTCCCTCACAGCAAATACAAAGTTAGCTCTGCCAACTAGTTCAACTCTTGTCAGTAAGAACTCAAGGCCAGTGAGCATGATCTGTTGAAAGTGGTTCATTGTCTGATTCTCTGTGATTGAAAATGTTGATTCTTGACATGATGATGGTGAATGAACACCTCACTCTTCACAATACACTGACAGGCCAACACTACATTTCTGAAAGGGCAATCCCAGAGTGCAAGGAAGTGTGCAAATTCTTAATATTTTCCCCATGCTAATAAACTAAAGAATCTACTATTAGAGGGTGAAAATATAAATCAGTTTGTTTATGTAGCACACTGTTTTGGATCAAGAACAAATACCATACTGTTTTACACATACAATCCCATTACAGGCATATTATCCGTAATCTGTAAGTTGTAATTTTGTACAAAGTCACACACACCTTGGGGACATGGGAACAGACAAGGAGATAGTAGCAGATGGCCATTCATTCCCAGCATCAGGAGTCGGAGCTCCCAAGTAGTGAAGAATTATACTTAAAGAGATAGTGGTTATGTTTTTTTTTTTTTACTAACATAGTTGCCTTGGCCTGAAAGTAGGTTATTACAAAATGTTATTACACAACTAAACTTTAATTTGAATAAGGAAACATATGGCCATAATCTGAAATACAGCTAAATTAGCTATACAGTGGTACCTCGATATACGTCCACTTTGGAATAAGTCCAACTTGGTATACGTCCTGTTTGGATGCGAAAAATTTTGCTTGGCATACGACCTTTGTTTGGAATACGACTCGCGTGCTAGAACACCATGCGCTACCCTTGTTTACCTCTCTTGAGACAAAGCCACAACTTCCCACAAGCATCAGTACGCCAGTTGCTAGCATTCAGTGAACAATCCGCACTATAACTCTGTGTGAATTTTCACGTGATTTTGTATTTTTTGTGTAAATTTGAATTGATTGTTGAAAAGTATGAAGGTGGCATGCGTATCCGGGACGTGGCTGCTGCATATGCTGAGAACAGCGGTATCTACGATTGTGAAAAACAAAGATGTTATTAAAAAGTAAAGTGAGATTAAATTTTCATTTATTTCATCTAATTGCCTTTGTATTTATGTATTTTAGTATAAAACAATGTTAAAATGATTTTATACAACCCTATCAATGTATAATATGCCAATAACAATAGGATGTTTTTCATGGGAACGGATTAATCATTTTCCCTTTATTTCTTATGGGAAAAATTTGTTTGGTATACGTCCCGTTTGGTATAAGTCAAAGGATCTGGAATGGATTAAGGACGTATACCAAGGTACCACTGTATACAGTATATGTATAGACATCAAAGTAGGAACTGAGGATTCCTTCTGCTAAATCAATGTTATCTACTAGTTGTTTAGCTTTCTGTTTTTGCTGTTTTAAGAGAAAATTCATCAGTTTTATACTATATGTTATAGAATATATAACATTAGATATTGTTAACTAGCTACTGCTTGTATCCTTATCTAACGCTATCATTACTAATCCAGGAACATAACATAAAACTGTTTATGATGACAATGTGACATGACATAAATTTAAGCTTCTCTTTAGCTCTGTTGTCCACTTCTTTCTTTATTCATAATAAAGCACAAGATGTCTGATTTTTTCTATTCAATTATGTCGAGTTTGATGTTGAATAACAGTTTTTTAGCTGTTATAATGAATACTTCACCTAGGCTAAGTCACTAAGTGATTGTTCATACCTCTGGCTTTATAAGTCAAAGCTCATGTCGAACAAAAGACTAAACCAACGCAACTTTTTACAACTATTTATGTATGTATGTATGTATGTATGTATGTATGTATGTATGTATGTATGTATGTATGTATGTATGTATATGTAAATCAGGCAAAATGGAGGGCTTTGCACTAGATTATTTGCTCATATGCTATTCCATATGCTAGTGTGTGTTTTAAAGAAAACAGGGGTGCAGGCATACATTATGGTAGATTTAATTTCACTGACCTGTACAGTGAAAGAGTTTTAGAAGGGCACACCTTGACAACCAAAGTGGCAGTAGCAGAAGGAGGAATGCAAAATAGGGACCTGGCTGCAGATACGACTATAAGTGTTTGTTTGCAAGCATGATGATGAGTCATGCTACTTAGGGGAGTTCTGCCCCAAATAAGTTGCTGCCATAGGCATTTGCTGGTAGTGCCTATGCCAGAAGCCACCTCTGGACAGCAACATGCTTCCCTCAGTTAACTTCCGCAGTTATGACGCCATTTTTACCTCTTATCATGCATTGCTTATACTACAACTTAGAATATCAAATACTTCTTATTTTGCTCTCAAGTGGAGTTTTAGTCAAATATTACTAGCTGATGAATATTCAATTAAATGTGTATCTCAAATTGATAGATTTGTGAAACCTAATGTATTTGTTACAACAATATCTGCTAGAATACTCTGGGAAATACTAACAGCATATTTGAGAGGATGTGTAATCTTTTTGTTTCAGATGAAAAATTAACTCCAAATCAGAAGTACAGCATAATTAATCAGTGATACCTGTAAAATTAATGGTGAATATGCCAAATCTGGCAGCTGAGGACTGAAATTGTAAATACAATTTAATTGATTGACTACAAAAAGAACAGAATAACTGTTGCTTAAGTCACTTTATTTCTGTTGTGAAGAAGGGCTAATATGACATTAGTGCTGCAAATATGTAAGGTGGAAATTTGGACCACCGTCACAAAAACCAATAATATGGTTGAAACCAAATGTTTAAGAAACCTATTGTATAATAAAATACTACAGTAAAGCTGTTACTGTGTCTGTGTCCAGTCTCTCAGAAAAATCGGATTGGTCTATTTGGCTTTGGTTTGATTGGTCGGTTTGGCATTGGTGATGTGATTGAAAATTGGAAGCACCGAAGAAGAGAGGTTGAAACAAACATGAACAAGAAAAGGTGTGGAGGCATGCTGAGAGTTGCCTTCAAACATGTGAAGTTTAAAAGTGGACAGGAGACAAGTAATGTGCTTCAAAATAACTGAGTCTGAAGAGCAGGTTTACGGTAACAAGCTCTATAGAGGGAAAGTTGGTCAAATGAGGTTCAGTGATGATAACAAGGAAAGGTACTGAAGACACACATAGGGCAAAAGATATAAAACACTTTTAAATGTATTAAATTACCTGTCTATGACAAGTAACATGGACAGAATTATATAAAGCTCTACAGAGCTCCGTGCATTGAAAATCTGGTTTTAACAACAGAAATTGATTAAGTACAAACACTTCAATAATTGTATAAAAATTACATGAGTAGACATTTGAGATTTAGAACACTGTCAAATTCCTAGAATTTAGATAATTAAAGGCCTAAATTGTTGTCTAACACCTTCATATTGCACAACTATTTATTCTCACATTTTCATATGTTGTTGGGCCTACCATATCTGTGAAAATGTTGAGGGCAAGTTGTATTCCTTTGTGGCGCCCTTCATCCAAGGCCTGCTCCATTTACACTATGCCACCTTCTCCTTTTTCCCAAGTCAAATTGATTCTGGCTATGTACTTTTTGCTTCATCATCAGAGCTTTTTATTTAGTTGTGTTTTAGTTGTGTTTACACAAGAAAGCTTTAAATCTGGCTTCTTTGTAATAGACAAAACTAAAACACATAGGGACTAACAAGTTAAAAGTTACACAAGAGGTCTGAAGCTTTCACATCACTTTAAAGAAAATGGTACTTTATTAACTGCTTTTAACAATGTGACAGTAGGTTTTTACCTAAAACATTTACACAATATATATGAAAAACACTTAATTCCTAAATTCTTACATTATTAAAAAGCCAAAAATGGCCTAAGAAGAAAGGAATTTCTGGAGTCGTTTGTGTGGTCTTTAAAGGAACTATCCTTGCTGATTTAGTGAAGTAATGTTCTGCATGTGAGTTCTGCAAGTTGTGTGAAAAACATTAGATGAGATATTCAGGGTAGATTATATACGGTATGTATTGTACCTAAAGGAGATAATGTCCACACTACGACGTTTAATTTAAAATGGCAATTTTTAAACCTAAATGATCTCTATCCATAGTAGCGTTTTCACATTGTTTACAAAAGTATCTCCATCCACACTAAAAAGATCGAAAATGCATATGACATAGACGTTTGCCTACACTGACCATGTACACATCAATGGAAAAATCTTTGAAGCGGTAGTAACGGTAGGAGAAAACTTGAGGCCTTATCTAATAGGAGTTCCATCCTAAGTCGACAGTTGGCACTGTTGCCTAATGCTTCTCCTCCCCTCTCCTTTACAGATCTGATGACAAGCCACACTAGTGAAGTCAGTTCCAGGACACAGTTCCCAGGACCCGCCTCTTCCGGTCTGACTTCCTCTTAAGAGCTTCCACTGCCACCTTGAGCCAGTGTAGTTTGTTGACCCATAACTGAAAAGATGTCTCATTATTTTTGTGATCTTTATTTTTGTTTCATCAAAATACAAGTATATGGAGTTTGCCATTGAGGTGCCCCAAAACTTTGTAATTCTCCTGTATTTTTTTTTATATATATTAAAGCTGCTACTGTTTATACTGTATATTTGTGGGTGGTTTGGATTTACTATTGTCACATCTTTTTTTTCTCTTTAATAATACATTTATGTTTAATGTTTATTCACCTTGTCTGTTTTTTTTTTTTACCGAGAGCTTAGGTGAGAACAAAGCACTTTAATCTAATCTACTTTGGTGTTAGCCTAGACTGAAACATTTCACTCAGTCTCATTTTATGGCTGGGAATGTAATACCTCATTTGCTGTAGTGGAGACAATTGTTGCAAGGTATTGTCTTATTTGTTTTCAATTCCATCACTGATTGCAAGGTTACACAGCTTAGTTTGCTGCTATGAAAACTATTGCACTGCATTTTCCTCTCCATGGTTTACTGCAAAAATGCATCAAGGACAATTGGAGAACAGGTTCAATGCCAATAAATTTACTGCCATTAACAATGTTACAAATTCTCAAGCCCTCAACACAATTTCCCTGTGGTTAACACATTTCTGGTTACGCAGTTTACTGTGCATTCACATTTTGAGATTTCCCTGCCTAACTTAATCACATTAATCACAAAATAAAATTAAACACCTTTAAAGTTTTCTGAGAATATCAGTATGGCATCTTGTCTTCCCCCTTTGCCAGTGACAACTATGTCTTACATTCTAAAATTGCTGTGGAGAAAAGCACTGTCTCTCTATAAAGAAGGCACTCGGGGCCTAGATGGACATGCAGAAAAAATTCTTGTTACTCAGCAATGTAACAAAGAACTTTACCATGGTGCAAGTGCTTAACTAGGACTTGCATCAGTTTATTTTACATTTCTGATCATCTATGCAAAATACTCTCCTCCTTCCCATTGTTTGCAAAAGCGGGTTTACCCTTAAAGCCATCTTTTTCATTATGCTTAATAAAAGAGCTATATTTTTCTTATGACTGTGTAAAAGTCACTTCATATTATACTATTTTAAAAATTATTTTTATTTTGATTAAAATGCCATAAAATTGACTCTGAGCAGATAATTTTTCTTTCAAGCTGGAAATCGAGTCACACCCAGATATACAGTATTTAATATTCATACAAGCTTCCAATCTAGATTTCAGAAACAAAACAGTAGAGAAGATCTGAAACAACTTTAATATAAAAGTAACAGCTCTTTTTGAAAGCAGGGTCTTGAACATCAATGAATCTAAAAATAGCATTGACTAGCATGAAAAAAGTGGAAAATATTTACCACTTTGCTGTGATTCCATATTTGTTTAGTTCCAGGCGTCACCATTGTGGTGGTGATCACATTGGCCATTGACAGGGTGAATTATTCCAGATCCACCTGAGAATGCGTGGCGTAGGATATCACTGGAGTGACCATATAAATATTGAAGTGCGCATCCTGTACATATAGGAATTTTGGATTAAAGCACTGTGTGCAAATCTAGTTCCGGCAAAAAAGGCTTTCTGGTATTCAGATTTGCTTTGCTGCTTTAAACCTTTGATTTGCCTTGAATTTTCAACTTGACGTTTAATCAGCTTGCATCCTTTGGTAAGTATCTACAGTAGTACAGATACTAGTAGATCTACAGTAAAGTATCTTCCTTCTATGCTTTGTTCTCCTGATCTCTTTCATAAAATTCATCTCTGTCTTGTTCTGAGTCAGTACATAATGGAAGATAATGGCTGATGTATTGTAGAGGGCATGGAGTACAGAACAATTGTGAAATATTAGGGTTAAGCATATGGCATATGCTTTCTCAAACAGTGTACACTGATTGACAGGAAAGACACATACCTTCTAAAATGGGAGAAAATAATTTGTTATTATCTATTTGAGACCTAATTGTCTATATTAAGTAGAATTATTGGATGGCAGGACATAATGGTCTTCTAATGACCCTGATCATTTCTCTTTTTGACATATTTTATTCCAGGTAGAGAAAAATAATATACATTAATCCACTAATCTGGACTAGGTATTTTTAGATTCTGTCAGTTTCTGCAGGGACACTTATACATCAAATTCTGCTCTTTCAATCATAATTTGTAGTTATGTTTATTACAGTCTAATATAAAGTACAAGGAATGTAACATTCTATTTCATATTTCCTCTAAATAGCTTAAATAAAGTGCACTTGTTTAAGTGTTGTCTTTTCTCAGTGGAAGCATGTTAAAATATAACTGTTAAATGTAATAAAATTTTAAACTGACTTATAATGCTGTCTTGACAGTACATTTGTTACATACAATACTCTATAATCTAATTCTAAAGTTGACATCAATGTGAAGGTTTGCCTGTTATTTGACAAATGTCAAAGAAGCTTTTCTTGACACAAAAGAGATGTCATTAATGTGAACTGTAAATTGATGCTGAGGTCTAATCTAATGGCACTCAGCTGTAAAGTGTAGGCAGTTCACATTGGTAAGCCAACAACCAAAGACAGCAGCCTAAATGTGCAAGTGAAGTACCAGACTGGGAATGCAAAATGAGCATATTATGCACTATAATCTTCTAGTATTGCAGACTGAAGAGTGTTAGGTAACATCTGGTTGTCATAACTGGTACATCACAAATCATACAATTATCTGCCAAATCACAAGAGCAGAGTATAGAAAACATATGGCCCTTCACAGCATTTATGTCTTCATTGTTAAAACGTAAAATGTATACATACATAGGTCACAAAAGCACGTATGACAGATGCTTTTCAAGTGTCAATAAGTGTTTCATGTAGAGTCAGGATTTTCCTGTCAGTTTACTAAAAAGCAGAAAATTCCTGAGGACAGAACAAAGAAATTTAGGCATAGGTTTACATGTTAAATACTAATTATAAGTCTGACATTTGGTATTCTGTATATGGTCTGAAAGAGGCAAAGGATGATATTTGTTATCTTGAAAAAGGTATAAAGCTGTACTCATATTTTATTTGCATAATGTTCTTCTAATGTAAAAACTATCAGTGATATGTTTATATCAATGATAGCACTGTTAGGAGACAGAAGTGTGACCCTTGTTTGCATTTTACCCAAGAGTACCTGATGACGAGACAACACTCAACAGCTCAAAATTATTATTGTATTTTTTAATGTACAAGATTATAATAAACAGAAAAATGATAAAAATCAAAACAAAGGTCAAATTACATAAGACATTTTTCTAGATATAAATCCAAACAAGTATCTTTTTACAACTTTTACAAGTCAGGACTGATTCAGAAATAAAGAACTACAGATTTAGGCTAAGAAATTAAAATATTTAATAACAGACATTTTCCACTTTAAAGTTCAAAACTAAATACAAGGTACTAAATATTCAATACACACAAATGTTTCCTCACATTTCAGCTACTTCAGAGAAACTGATTTAAGATTAATTCATTTTAAGTAGAAAAATTCTGTCATTGCATTAGATGGTTCAGCACAAACTTTACTGTGGAATGCCCAGAAGGGTGTGGGCGGCCAGTTTGCTGTGGGCACCAAGGCTCCTACTATGTCTTACTTTATCTGTTATAACTGTCCGCGGACCACCAAGAAGCGTATTTTCTCCACAGATACTACTAACTGGAGTTTTTGTTTTCCTCTCTTTTGCTGTCAACTGCCCAATAAGAATGTTCCAATGATGTTCATTAATTTGGAACTGGTTCATTCTGTGTGTTTAAACAAATGCGTCTTTATGTGTATGGACTATGTAATTAGTAATTTGTAAAGTTTGGAATTACAATTACATGTGAACTTGTCTGCGGTGGGCTGGCACCCTGCCCAGGGTATTTTTCCTGCCTTGCGCCCTGTGTTGGCTCCAGTAGATCCCTGTGACCCTGTAGTTAGGATATAGCGGGTTGGAAAATGGATGGATGGATGGATGTGAACTTGTACTCAATGAAGAGGGCTTTACAAAAATAAAGTGAGTTGATTTGAATTGAAAAGTAACCAATTCTGCCTTCTGTCTCTGCCAGTAGTCAAACATCCAAATAAGTCATATCATTGAACACTGAGAAGACCATTTATTTCAACTGAAAATTATATATCATTTTTAAATTAGTGTGGAGAAGAGGGATTGATGTTAATAATAATTTTTCTTTTGGCAAAGCTAATAATTAGTTAGATATTTCAGTAATTTATTTCCTTATTTTATTTTATTTGCAGAGGTATTCCAGAGTTCTAATGGTTCTAAGAAGAGAAAAATATTCAAGCCCAAAGAATGGTGAGCTTCCTAACCCAACACAGAGCATGTTTAGTTTGGTCTGGAGTCTTTTCCCATGATGTCTTGGGGATGTAAACTGTCTCCCTAAAGACATTTGGGTAAGATCCTCCGATTTTATGATACAATATGCGCTAACCACTTCCACTTAAACTTAAGTGACTTGGAGCATGAGGAGCTAGATCAGCCTTGCAGTATGTAGGGCTTTAGGAGGCGAAACATGTCCAAGCCAACCTCCAAAAAGTTCACCATCTATCAAGACTTTCATTTTATTGGTCCCATTATTAAATTTTGGATTAATGAACTGCTCAACCTTTTTTACTAAAATGTCAATAAATTGAAATAAATTATTTAAATTAAACAATTACATGTAAGTTTAAAGAGTGTACTCTATAAATTTAACACCTGCTGGCCCTTACGCTCCTGTAATTCTTTCATCCCATGAGTGCCTGCTATGTGCCATTGTTTGTAGTTACTAAAGTTTTTCCGAACTGGGTCCCTTTTATAGCTTCCTTACTTACAGTCCAAGTGCCACCCTATTTAAAAACAGGTATGCCCTCGCTCTCCTACTAGCACTAATAGTCCCTCATGTACAGTAAACACTCTGAACTGCTTTATCTATTCATCCTTTTTTACAACATAATACCTTGTCACTATGGAAATGTGTTTACTTTACACTACTTAAACAACAATAGTTTACATTTACTTAATGTCCTACTAACGCATACTGCTACATGCTGCACAATACTCTACTTTCTATGATAGATGACTGTTTTCTTAACACTGAGCCCCTTTTTCCCTTCCTTACTTTCAAGCATGACCCGCTGTCTCACTGTTATTAAAATAAATGCTTTCATTCTCATGAATTAGCATTCATGCCCACACTCTCCTACTTGCACTAATGCTCCCTGGTAAGTGTGGTATGTACTTCTTTATCTAGTTATTCTTTTTATACCTTAATTATTTCTCACTAAGGAGACAAACTTACTTTTTACTATTAGCCACTCCAATGCTCATTATTTACCTACTCGTCCTTCCTGCTTCTATGTTATATTTTAATTAACATCCATACAGAAGTAACATTTAGAGCTCAACAAACATTTCTTCCACAAGCAAGAATGATATCAGGACATAAGTTGTCCTCAAACAGTTGCATGGGTGATTTCCCTGGCTACAAAGATAATTCCTTCACATGAGAAAGAGAATAAAAAGATACAGACACCTACCATTTAAAGAAAAGAATTAACCTGTGACAAGTCCACTTCCAGTTATAGTATAGGTCCATGCCTACTTATAGATGTGGTTATTAGACTGAAATTAATGCATTATAAGGCACATTTTAGCCTGGCTCACATCCATAGATATGCCAGGGCTTCATGGTTTAATATCTCTCATTATCAGGTGAAAATCAAGAAACAAAAGTTGGTTATTGGTAATGCTGCGGACTACTTCAACCTCTCATTAAGTATCCTAGTGGAATGTAGGTAGGGGAGGGGAAGTTTGGTTTCTGCATCTCTGTCAGTCTCTTCTTGTGGCCACTGACAATATGACTAACAAAATGTAGGACACAGTGTGTAATGCACTAGGGAGTTGTACTTAGTGCAACTCTAAAGAGAGATCACCTGTTTTGTAATGTAGTTTTGAAACTTGTAAATGAATAAGGTCATTTGTAAGGAGAGACTGATAAACAAGTTATAAGTTATTGCATATACTAAGAACTGTCCATTGTAATATGGAATTTTCTTTTAGTTGTTTTATGACTATATCATATTTTTTCATTTATAAAGCCAGAGAGTATTCACCTGAAGAACACATACTTTCAAAAGAAAGAATGTAGTACTAGGGTGTTGTACCGTGTTAGCCATTATGAATGTAGAGAAGAGCCAAGCAAAATGACACCTTTTATTGGCTAACTAAAAAGATTACAATATGCAAGCTTTCAAGGCAACTCAGGCCCCTTTTTGCCTCGAAACCTTGCATATTGTAATCTTTTTAGTAAGCCAATAAAAGGTGTCATTTTGCTTGTCTCTTCTCTACAAAAGAAAAAATTAAATACAAATTTAATTTGTTTATGACATATATTTTGATCATTTATCTGGAATAATGCAAATGTATATATGTGGTACCAACATGGATAGGCCAGCTGTTTCATATTAAGAGTATGGTGTTCTAAAGTCAATTTTAGAGCTAATTATGCAAATACCTATGCTTTACTTGTGGAAGACTTCAAGGTGTGTCAGTCAGATTCAAAAAACCCATCTGTGGTTGGTATTTTTATTAATATTATTTGTTTAAAGCATTTCTTCAGAAATGATGGGGATTGCTGTTAAAGACTGAAGGTAATTTCTGCATCATAATCAGGCAAATTCATAATGTTCATTAATGTGGTTTGCTTACTAGCACTTCATATTTTACAGACAAAGGGTCTCCTGATGTGTAGCATTCAGATCAGTTATACTTGATACACCAGTGCAAGGAAAAATAATGTTTTTGCGAATACTTTAATAAAGTGAAACTTTAAGTTTTGTTTGAAAGGGTTGCATTTTCAACACAGATGGTTTAATCTAAGAGCGTAATTCCTTTTCACCTTTTATTTGTAAGGACTGAATTTTTCGGCAAGTATCAATGACAAATTGTTTGCATAATGTCTTGAACTATAATTGAGCTTTGCTTTACCATACCAAACCATACACCACTGTAAGTTACGTCATCACTAATATCTGACAACTTTTGGATGCACAACATTAGCAAGCAATAGTGTTTATGTCCACAGTATATAAAAAGGTCACTTTTATTGGATGAATTATTTGCCTTTGGGCTTTCAGGATTCCCTCGATAATAACTTCAATGACTAGAACATTAATAACATATGCTCATGTAAAATTATTCAATCTGATTGGATAGCTCCAAGCCTTCCCATGCTCACCTGTAAATTCATCCCTGGTTCAGATCCTCATTATAATGTATGTCCAAAATGACCTTGACAAGTCCAAAAAATAAACTGGAATTAAATCTTTCTGATCTGCCAGTGGCAAAAACTACACATGATTGCCTTGAAATTTACCCTTCCTGTGATTTTTAGCCTCCGTTTTTCCCCTTTTAATAGATCTGCTCCAAAACACATAATGTTAGTCTTGAAATCAAGCCTACTTGTGTAAGTATGTGCTCAGCTCTCTTTGTATTCCTCATAGCTTCCATTCTCTATCATTACATTAATGACAACGTAGTCTTTCCCAGATTGCTTCAATATTAACTCAGACAAATCCCAACTTTAGCTTTAGTTGAACAAGTCGTTCATACTAAGATATGTGAGATGAAAGAATACCAAAATCTTTAAATACTAACCACCTAATATTCAATCACAACCCTTGACCAGGTTCTGAGAAATACATAGCACCACACACGCCTAATAAAATCAGCTGCTAATCATTAGTAAAGAACAACATTCATCCTTAATTAAGAAGTCCATTACCATTTAAAATCTATGCATTCACTGCTTTGGTCAATGTGAGGAAGCTTATGTTTGGTAATTTTAAATCCAGACCTAAAATGAACCCTGTTCTCTACCCTGCTGTTGTGACTGTCTCATTAACTGTATAGGTATGGGACATGAGCAATGCACAGGAGGAACCCCAGACAGCTTAAAATATCATCTGGTTTCTGTTGAGATCTTCGGAGGCCAGGCAAATTTTACTGTAGTAATCTCTGCAATATCATTGGCATAAACTAAGATAGATAGATAGATAGATAGATAGATAGATAGATAGATAGATAGATAGATAGATAGATAGATAGATAGATAGATAGATAGATACTTTATTAATCCCAAGGGGAAATTATCCACATATCAGGAACCAGTCTGACAAAGAAGCTTATTGTTTCTCACATGGGTCAGTGAAGATATTGCAGAAGAAGTCCTTCAGTTAAAGACCAAGACTACAAGAGGATCATAAGCAAGAGCAGTGAAATTTGGCATGCTGAATCAAGCTTATCAGTTATGATTGGACCCACTGATCATGTCATAGAAGCAGCTATGTTTGCCAGTGGTGATCAGAGCTGTGTTTCTGGTCTTTCGAGTGAGCAATATGATCTTGGACAGGTGTAAGATATGGAACGAATCTATGGCCGCAATATTTAATATGCCTTCTAATATAACCACTGAGCTCAGTGTTATCACTGGAAAAGGCATAAGAGCCCCTGCCAATATGGCAAAACTTATTAAAATGTGATCTCTTTAGTATAAATATTTACTTACTAAAATATAAAACCTTTTATATTATAAATGTTATATGCAATATATTATGCCATATATATTTTCTAGTCATTTCATTTTATGCTCACATATACTATTTTTCTTCTTTCAGCAACACTTAGTCTGTAAAGAGTAAAGTAAATGCAGGAGTTAAATCAAGGCTACAGTTTTTAAAGTCACATCTATTTTATTACTGTGGCATTTATTGGTATTGATCCATGAATACATAATGATAGCATATATTATCATTGCCAACATTTGTTTCAATGCTTTGAGCTCTGTTCTATGGCACAACAGTTTGGTTTGATCCTTAAAGGTCTTTACGTGCAGATGATCCGCATCCAGCTGGTTTAAGGCTGGTTTAACACAAGTCACCATACTCTCAAGGCATTGCCTTCAAGTAGACCATCTGTGACCAATAAAAATTCAAGCTTATTGCCAACTGTAAAGTCGGTTTATATTAAATCCCCTTTCTCAGAATTATAAACAAAAGGTTTAGGTGAATCATTTTTAAACCTGCTTTACTACAGATTCATTTATTTTATATTTGTTTTAATACATAGTAGGGACTGAAGCCTCAGGGCACATTGAGCTTCTTTAGTATTTTATTTGCATTTATTTGTTTCTCAGTTTAAAGACATTATTATTCAATATCAAGTTTATGTGTGAACTGGGGTAATTTTTGAATTTTCTGTTTTAATATTATCTTAAGTTTTATTGTATGATTATTGTTCAGAATAAACATGCTGGGCTTGTGATTGATTTTCTTATGCTGTTGTTAGATTAGATTGTGTTTTTCTGCTTTTGTCTTCCATCCTTTTCTTTATCTCTTAGGTGGGGGTGGTCCTGTATATTTTGATTTTTATCTTTTGTTTTCTCTGTATTGATTTTGAAGTTGGTATCAGTTCTGTTATTATTATATGTTTGATTGAGTCGATTGTCATTGTAATGTGCTGATTTTCGAAAACAAAAAAGTTTTTTTGTATGTAATTATACAAACTTACTCTTTATCTGCATATTCCAAATATAGTTTGTGAGTATACTCTCAAAAATCATGAGGTATCATAATTATTAGAAAGCTTTTTTAATTTTCATTTGGCACGAGACTTAATCACTTGGTCATTTAAAAATATAAATATTCAATCCATCATTTTATTTACTCTCCACAATGGTTCTGTTGTCTCACAGATACTTAATTGTTTCATACAGTTGGGGGTTATTGGTAAAAAGGTCTCTTGCCATCACAAGACCCCAGAATGCCCTAATGTTAGATCCACCCCTGAGTATTACAATCATTTAGCAACTTATACTAATGGTTCTGTATTCTGTTTGTCTTATCAGTATTTGCTGTGACACTTGCCAAGCAAGAAATACATGAAACCCTTAAATTTTAAGGATAATCCAAGAATAGAAGGATTTTGTAATCTTATTACACTACCCGACACTCTCATATATAATAATTTAGAATGCCCAGGTATTATGAACTCTAGTATGTTATTCTGAAACATGCATATTCTGCCTCTACCATCTTTTTCTAGTTTGATTTTGTTTTTTATTAGAACATTAAAATCTCCTAATTTTCTAATGTTCTAATCTTGATTTTGGACTTATTATTTTATTGTTGAACTGTAATTTTGCTATATTGCGACCCATGGCACCATTTTGTTTGCCTGTGTGTGCTGCCATTTTGTGGTTCCTTTGCCTATAATTATTTAACCTGTCATCACACTCCCCTATGCATCAAATATTTTATATACTTTTGTCAGATCCTTTGTTTGTGATATTGTTACAGATTCCTGGATTTTAGGTTAAGTTAAATTGTTTGTTAGTTTTTCATTGTTTTCATCTAGTGAGAAGTCAAGTAAAATGACACCTTTTATTGGCTAACTAAAAAAGATTACAATATGCACGCTTTCAATTCA
This sequence comes from Polypterus senegalus, assembly GCF_016835505.1. Taxonomy (NCBI): domain Eukaryota; kingdom Metazoa; phylum Chordata; class Cladistia; order Polypteriformes; family Polypteridae; genus Polypterus; species Polypterus senegalus. The sequence continues at coordinate 151,349,928 of NC_053160.1, read as the reverse complement.
GTCCCCTTCTTAATGCAAGATGATTATAAAAAATCCTTGTTATCAAACAATATTTTAATTATTAATTTTATTAAATTAAGCAATTTTAAGAAGAGTCAAAAGATACAAAATTTACAGGGTAAACTAACTCTGTGCTCTAACTACCTCAACAGATTCCTCTTGATTAAAAGAATCAGCATTTGTAGTCCAAGGTCCTCCCATATTGCCAGATTCCTCACACTGCCATTGATAGTGAGGCAAAGAAACCCAAAGCAGGAGCAATATTTCACCCACTTATACTTACAATGTCATTCTTTCAGTCACTACCCAGAGCTCTTGACCACAGGTAAAGATGGGGTGTTTAGCTTTCTCCTGACCTCCATAGCCCAGTACAATGTTTTCAAAACTCCTGATACTGCATTGATTCATTGATCAATCTCAGATCACTTCTACCCTCATTATTTAAGTACTTCAGCCCCTCCACATAGAGCAGCTGCTGAAACAGGCAAGAAACAAGACATTTTTTTCCAGGAGAGGATCATGACCTTAGATTTTGAGGTGCTATTACCTATCTAAACTGCATTATATTCAGCTGTAAACTGTTCCAGTGCTGAAGTTAAACTTTTATGAGGCCAAAAGGGTAATATTATCTGCAAATAGCAGAGACACAAACAATAGGTTCTCAAATTGATGACTATCTCATGAAGAATCATCAACAGGAAAGTAGATAAGATATACCCTTGGTGGAATCCAGTACTTAAGTGGAGCAGACTCAACTTAATGTGAAGCATGCAAACACAACTCTTAGCTCACAAATACAGAGAACGAATGATATACAACAGTCACTGCTGAATCCAATACCCCTAAAGTGCCCTCTTTAAAATATTATGGGGAAATAAAGCTTATAAGCTTTTTCCAAATTGACAAAGCACATATTGACAGGATTGTCAGCTTCCCCTAAGAAAATCCACTGAAAGGCAAAAAGTTGCTTCAAAATTTCATTGCCAAGATAAAATTCATATTGTTCTTCCTGAAACTGAAATTCATCTATCATCTGGTGCCTGTATTGTAGTGTTCTAGCACAGGATTTCCTAGGGAGGCTGCAATACAACCTCTTGGACCATTTTTAAAAACAGGGACCACCATCCCACTCTGTAATCCCAAGACACTGCAAAAAAAAAAATTACGTATGCTTGTTTTCATGCTAACTTATGTCAAATCAAGTTGGGGAGCATGCACTGGTACAGCACGTTGCCGCACCCACTACACTATGAAACAACTCGGGATCCCAGTTTGCAACACCCCAGGCAGGAACGCAGTCCAGTCCCACCCCCCGGAAATGACCCTCTATCTGCCGCAGCCAGGTGTTACATGGGCAACCCCTTGGCCTGGTCCAGCCACTCGTGTCCCCAACAATGCAGATCTTATGAGCCAGATCACCCTCAAGGAAATGCGTCACATGGCCTTAGTGCTGTAACTGATGCTCCCTCACAATGCAGGTAATGTGCCTCATTCGGGACTCTATGAGTAACTGCTAATTTGACACAAAGTCAAACCTGATGATTTTCCAGAGAGACACAGTACCAAAGAAGTCCAGTCTTCGTCTCAGGTTACTGGATAGCGTCCATGTCTCGCAATCATATAGCACGACAGAAAGCACCAGGACTCTAAAGACTTGGACCTTCGTCCTTTTGCATAGATATCAGGAGCGCTACACACCCCTTTCCAGCAACCTCAAGACCCTCATGCTCTCCCAATCCATCTACTGACTTCATAGGAAGAGTCACCAGAGACATGAATGTCACTGCCAGGTACCTTACCTATGCTCACTTAGAGGTGTATAAAAACTAAACTTGGTGTAAAGCCTTGCACATTTTCATGGCAGCCTCTCACCACGTGAATGCACTTTTCTGCAAGGTTTTGCAAAAGGGTGGTACCCAGCGTCAAAGCAGCACTACTGTTTCTGTGTCGTTTCTCTTTCTTTTTAGATTCAAATCCGTGATGCTGACGGTAAATGTATCAAAATTAATTGCATATCATTTACAAATTTTAGGCACTTGATTGTAATCATTCTGTAAAAATATAATGGTGCACAGAAAGCCAAACTGTTCCATATACCATAGCTGCTTTAGCACTGTTACTCTCAATGCCCCAATTAAAGTACTTTAACCCATTGTATCTCTGTGTGGTATCACAGCTGTACAGCAGCTGATCAGAAAGCTCTACAGTTGATTGTGTCTAGAGCACAAAGGATTATTGGGGTACAGTTTCCAAGCCTGGAGAACATTTAGAGCACATTCTACCTCAGAAAAACCACCAGCATCTGCGTGGATTCCACTTACCCATGCCACAGTCTATTTGAACTTCTCCCATCCAGTAAACGCTTCAGAGCCTTTCAAGCACGGACCTTGAAGCTCAGAAACAGTTTCATCCCAAGAGATATAAACATACTCAATCAGTCCATTAAGTGCACCCGGAAGAACTGTTTGTATTTATAATTACATCTAACTTACTGAATAGTTGCACTACCCTACTAAGGACCTCTACATGGCTATGCTTCACGACTCCAGTTCCCATGCAGCTCTGCGGGTGTCCAAACTGGGACCATTGGTGAGGAACACTGCCACCTATTAATGTGGGGGATGAACTGCACCCGGAATTCAGCTGTAAGATATGGAAGAAGATGATCTGCTGTGGCAACCCCTAATGGGAGCAACCAAAAGATTAAGAAGATTGTAGTAGTTATCACTACTGCTTCACAGATCAAATGACATGGGTTTGAATACTTATATACACTTACCAATATTTATTTTTGTATAGTGTAACTGTGCACGTAACATCAAATTATTAACCAGTATGTTCTTTAACACTAGAATTACCAAAGCTTACGAAAAAACTCATAAATCCGGCCCACCTTAAATCCATTTGCACGTCTCCATTCAGTGTCTTTTGTCTTGTAAATGTATTGATAATCCCAAGCAGCCTGCTATACCAACCCCCACCACCAGAGAAACTGCAAAAACGTCTCCCAACTGAAGCCTTGTTTATCAGTGAGTCAGGTACCTAGGCTAAAAGAAATATCATTATTCGGAACACATGCATTTCACGTGTGTTCCATGTCAACAAAGACCTGTGTAGGATGACAGGAAATGTTGAACACATACCTTAAAGACATACTTTTCCCATGTTTTAGTACTAACGACTTTTGTGAAAGTATTTATTTCATATTTGTATTTCAGACTTCACCTATTATACATTTCATGTCTAAGTTTTATCAATTATTACTAAAACATGAAAAACGTTTCTGTGTTAAAAACGTTTTTACATAGGTTGTTGTTGACACGGAACACACATGAAATGTATGTATTCCAAATGATGATGTAGGCTACTTTTTTACCTTATAAAGCTTCAGCACTTCACTCGAAGATAAACACTAAGCACTGAGAAACTTCTTGAACTGTGGCGGTGGGCGGGGTGATGGGATACCAGGCTGCTTGCTGCTTATCGACACATTTACAGGAGAAAAGACGTTGACGGAGAGGTAAGAAAGGATTTAAGGTGGGCCGGATTTAGAGATTTCTCTTAGGCTCTGGTAATTCTAGTGTTAAACAGAAAATGATGTACTGTATAGGTACTTGTAATAGTATCTGGTGATCATTAAAAGGTACGTGGTGTGCATGCAGGAGACAGCATGTGTTGTGCACCGGATTGTTTTCCAGGAAAAAAAGTAATTACACAATGTCCCATCAAATTACACAATGACTCCTTAGGGATTCTGTATGTTTTGTTCAACTTGAACAAATACATAATTAAATATTACATTAAATTAAATAAATAGTATCTTTTTAAATATTACAATAATCCATCCATCCATTTTCCAACCCGCTGAATCAGAACACAGGGTCACGCTAGAGCCAATCCCAGCGCACAAGGCAGGAACCAATCCCGGACAGGGTGCCAACCCACCACAAGACGCACACAAACACACGCTAGGGCCAATTTAGAATCGCCAATCCACCTAGCCTGCATGTCTTTGGATTGTGGGAGGAAACCGGAGTGCCCGGAGGAAACCCACGCAGACATGGGGAGAACATGCAAACTCCACACAGGGAGGACCCGGGAACTGAACCGGGTCTCCTAACTGCGAGGCAGCAGCGCTACCACTGCACCACCATGCCGCCTATTACAATAATGATAAAACAAATAAATAACTTCCAGAGCATTACATATTATCACTTTATTCTGCAATGAGTGCACATTATGTTATCCCTGCTATGCATGCTACTTAACTGACTTGCTAAATCATAGTAAAGTCTACTGTACCACCAGTCAAGAGTGCGGTGGTAGGGGTACCCATCCCTTCATCCAGCTCCTCAAGCTTTTTTTAGTGGGACATTCATGTTATGTGATATGATGGGACAAGTGACAGAGATTGACAAGTAATAAAGAGTTAAAAAGTGGGATGTCCCACAAAATTTGGGAAAGTTGGTCACCCTAATCATAACTGACCCTCACCTTATACCTTGTGGATGAGCCTACAGTCTGGTTCTATACAAATGAGCCCAAGTGGTTATGTGGATCTCCAATGTAATCAAATCAAAGCAATTAGAAGTGTATTCTTTAAAATGCAGAGAATGTAATCAATGTTCAAATTGTATTAGAAAAATCTGTTTTATTATGCTGCAGGGAAACGGAAAGGAGAGTATTTCTAAACTAAAAAGGGATATCTCTGTGAAACCTTGTTATAATTATAATGCATTAGGCTGTTTTATTAAAATAAAAAAAGTTTTAAAGAAACTGTTCTAGTGATAGTGAGTATAAGGAGATGTTTTAGCTGAAAAGCATTTAGTTTTATTGGGACTAGAAGTTAATTTTTTTAAATGTCTATGCAGTGTCCATAGTAATTTCTAATATATTATTTGAAATGCACAGCATGCATTCACTCTAGATAATGGATACTAATAATTTTTAGAAATTAAAGGATATGCAATGCAGTAAACACAAAAAAATTGAAGGGATCACATTGTTTGCATGTTCTGAGAATTAAAAATTCTATTACTTAAAACACCGAGCCTGTTGCAATTTGTACGTCTGTAGTTTAGTGAGAAATCTCATCTGTTCTCTGAACAGAAAACATAATGTCTTAAACTACTACAACCATAATGATTTTTGTATTTTGTGCACAGAATTAGAATGATCTCTTACTTTTTAAATGTACTCTGTAACTGAATACTTTCACTATATTTTAGAAAAGATGGGAGCATGCTATAGAAAAATTCTTTATAAAATATCTCTCTAATAGCTTCATGTCAATACGGTGAATAATAGCTCTGTGTAATGTATTGAACAGAATATTTACATAAATGTAGACTACTACAAGATTGATATTGTATTAATGTTTAGGAGCTGCTTTGCACTTTTAGAAATTACCTTTATTAGCCAAACCAAAAACATACTTTTAGAATAAGGAGTTCATGGATAGATATTGTGTTAATTTCAGAACAGTATTTTCTTAAGATCACTATGTGACACTTAATAATAAAAAAAGAAATCTCATCTCATATCATCTTCTAAGTCCACTTTTTCATTTGAGGGTTTTCGCTAAAAAAGAGAGAAAGAAAACATGTACTAATGCTGTATCTATAAAAAAGACAAAGGACTGCTTTTCTCCTGGTACTCTGATGTTCCTTGAATGTGCCCATAGATACTAGTTTGATTGGAATCTCTACATCTGTACTGACTGCAGAGAGTGGCAGCAGCTTTGAAAGGAACAGAATTCAGAAGAAACAGAAGTATAAACTAGCCAAGGTCAACTACTGGGTGATGGAGAATCTACTTGAACTGCAGGGTGCAAAACCTAAGTCATAGTCATGGGGCATACCATGAAAGTTAAAAAGTAAGATATGCAAGTTAGCTGAACCAAAACGTATGGCAAAAATTTTGGTCAAAAATACAGAAAAGACCATAACCACGGATCAAAATGATGCCTAACTAGCAACATTAGAGACTTTTTTAAGTTTAATTCATACAAACTTGGACAAACCAGGAAGTGCACAAAGCTGATCTTTTATGCCATCTGGGTAATGACCTCACATGCCGCTCACTCTGAAGCAAATAGCTTACCAACGGCATGCAACAATCAAAACAACTGTTTCAAAATGGCATTGAGCAAAAATCTGATGTAAATATAGCAATGATAAAAATGCATCTGATTGAGAAACAAATGTGGCTACAAGATTCCTTAACACCTACAATGAAGCTTCAGTTATTTTTTGACATCAAAGAAAATGCATAAAAATGTTAAAAGTCATATCATGACAAGATTGGCCCCTGTAGGTATGTAAGTGGGCCGTGTGATGGACTAGCAGTCTAACCAGAGTTGGTTCCTACCTTGTTGGTTCTTATGTACACTCTTGGATCCATGATACTGAATTGGATTAAACAGTGTGATAGACGTCCAGGGACCTTGCCCCACCAGGACGCCGGCAGAAGGTAAGGACAGGGAGAGGGGCAGTGTCTTCTCCAGAACTGGATTGTATGGGGGCCATGGAACTTGGAAGCTCAATCCTTGGGGGAATGTCGTCACCGCCAGGGGGTGCCAGAACAGCTCCAGAGTCTGGGCATGCAGCACTTCTGCCACACCCTGAAGTTCTGCCAGAAGAGGAGCTGAACTCGCAACAACAGCCACAGCACGCAGCAACAGATTACTGATTTATGTGCAAAACTATTGCTTTGTATGCTTTTCAGAAAACAAAGCATTTTGGAAAAAATATTCAGCCCTCAAGGAGTTAAGGGAAAAAAGTTTCACCTAATTTTCTGTGATTTTTTTTCACTAAAGATGGCATACATTTGTTTATTTAGCTTATTTTGGATTACTAATGCACCACAGACATTGATACTGTTTTTATTTTGGGACTCTACTTCAACTACTAATACAATTATTTCAATTTGTTTAACTTTTAATATGTTTTTGTACTACTTACTAAACAGCCTTTTAAATTTTAGACCTCTCTTCATCATACTAGATGCTCTATAACCTGTATAACCTTGACATTAATAGAACAAAAGCTATTAAATAGATCTATGTCACAAATGTCAATAAACTGAATATTTATTTTTTTTTTTTTTGTTGTGAGCTGGCACACATTGTTTGTTCCTGCCTTGAACCCAGTATTCCTGGCTCTCCGCTCTTTAAAATAAAATTAAGCGGGTTAAATGGTTAGATGGAACTAGCATGGAATAAATGGTAGCAGGGAACAAATCCTGTTTTAGATGTTACAATTGCAAGAGACGTTAAACATTTAATACAGTATTTTTTTAAGTTGAAAATTTTCAGAAAATATTTTTTCATTCTGTGTTAATGTGATAAACTACACAAAGCATGAAGACTTAGTCATTCATTTGTAATGCAGTAGACACTGCTGCCTACTCTCAACACACGCACAGCTATTGGTGGGAAAATGCTGTCCAATTACCTGAATACTACCGCACCAAAACGTCTTCAACAGCAGAATGCCAAAGACAGATCCATATCTTTGCAAGGTCATTTTATATTTTCAGTGAAGCTCGGTACTATTCGAATTCATTTTATTTTTATATTTCTTAAATCATAAATTTGTATAATTTTCCTTTGGTATTTAGAGCTATATTTTAGCATTGTGGCTTGCCACTAAGGTATAAAAACTGTTTTAAGGAAGGAAGCACAAAAGACAATTCAGGACACTTTATTAAGCAATCTGCATAACAACTCCAGCACATCTCTTCAATCACTGTGGTGTGGACATTTTATCTTCGATATTTTAAAATACAGCACCTGTAAATAGCAGACAGGGGCCTTAAACATGGTAACATGACATGGTAAAATAGTCTGAGTCTTACTTCATAAAATCCATTGTTTTATATATATATATATGAGTAATGGGCTCCAATTTAAACTAATGTTTGAGTTTAATACATGAGCAGAGTTTTGCAGTTATATATTACTAGCTGTGTAAGTCCGTGCTGTAAAAAGCCCGGACTTCTAGAAACTACTGGAATCGTCAGAAAAAAAAACTAAAATGTAGAGATGTCAGGTAATTGAAAGGAACTACTCTGGGCATCTCTCTCCTAGGAGGATTCTTTTTGCTGATGTGCTCGCATCGCTTGTGCATTAGCTCCGGGAAGAAAAGTAAAAGGGATACTGTTGTAACGATGTGAGCTGTTAAGCGACTTTGTCTTTCTTCTGAGGTTTCATTTTGCTGATGTGCTGGCCTCGCTTATGCTATTAGCGGCTAAGCAAGTTTTCTGTTTCCTAGACACACACACTTCCACGCATAGACGTTTATATATATGACTAGCTGTGTGTGGTCTTCAGGACAAAAAACAACCCAAGAAGTTTTACTATACTCATGAACTTGGAGAGAGGCTTCAGCTAACACTTTAGAATTACCTAGTGCAGTGGACATGGACCCACCTTGTGACTGCTGCCCCACTGGCTTTAGGTGATACCATGTCTTAGCCGTATTGCTGGCATATGAGTCCTATTAATGTTTGTCTTGAGAAAATACCCCCAGATAGACAATGTTTTTAGTGAAAACTTCAAGTATTGCCCTCCATTGCTAAGGCATTTCACTTGCACGTTGTTGAGCCATGACGATTGCTTTGTTTCGACATTGTGTCTCTTCATCTCTGTCATTACCACAATGTTGTTGTTGCCCAGTGGCGTTTACTGCACACAGATCTTTTGTAGTGAGAATTGAGGTGCATGCAAGAGCCAAAACTTTTTTTTAAATGCATGCTTGCAGCATCTAGTGGCTGTGGTTGAGCATGAACAGAGCATACTGCTCTATACACACACACATACACACATCCACAGGTCTTTCTTTTACATATATCTAATGTCACATTGCCCATTGCAACTAATTGAGACATTTGCCACTTTTAAAATTTGTAAAAAGTAACAAAAACATATTATTAAATGTGGAGAGAATTTTTGAGGGGCTCACTCTTGTACAGAGTGTATATGAAAAGCACAACACTTTTAGGAATCCTCAGGTAAGAATGTATCAAAGTCATTTGACAGCATGATGATCTATAAAAGTTGATTTCTGAGTTAGTTTTATGCATGCAAGCTGAGGGATTCGCTTACCGGTTTTAGGCAGGTAAGGCACATAGGGAAGGATAAGGGTGAAACACAGTCTTTGACAGTACCTGTTTTGTTACCCTCAGACTGGAGGAAAACTTAACAGGTGAACCCTGATGTTACATCCTCCTTACAGCTTGAAAGCCGGCTTTTCTGTGCTGACTCTTATAAAAGCTGACTTACAACTAGTAGTCAGTGTTCATTCTGGACCCTAATCCCAGTGAGGGCAGAAACAGAATATTTGTTTTGAAGGCCTAGATACCTACTATTAAGGGCTGATAATCTCTACCTATATAGGGTGGTCCTGATCTAATTATGCAACTTTTAATGCAATGCAGGAAAACAATACAAGACAAAAGAATTACTGTTTGACTGACAACAGTCTCCCTGCCATTTTGGAATGCAGGGCAGGTGCTGCCATCTATCGGCAAAAAAAAAATAAAAAATTGTGAATTCTCTATGTAATAAACTTAATAAGTTATAGCGTAATGAAAATTGCTTAATTAGATCTGGACCACCCTCCCTGTTGTGGTGTATGGCCGGCCGTTTATCCTGGCCAGTACCCCCAAGCTGCCAGGTGGAGCCCTTCCTGCAGTATGGGGGTTCCCCAAAGACCAGCAGGGTATCATGGACATTGCAGTTTTTATACACAGCCCTGCTGGATGCCATGGGGACCACTAGGAGACGCTGCAGGGAGGAACAATGGTTATTTGCCTTACTCCCAGGAAGTACATCAGAGTCACGTGGACAAAGGGAATGATGTGCTTCCTGGGTGAAGAAAAGAAGGATTTTTATCTGACCCGGAAGTGTTCCAGGTCACATGGACAGAGGGTTAAACACTTCCGGGTCAAGGACTATAAAAAGGACTACAAAACACCAGAGTGTTGAGCTGAGCTGGGTGGAAGGGTGGCAACGCGTCTGGGAGTGGAGGATTGTTTATTGTAGTGATTATTGTCTTGGTTTATGAATATACGTAGAGGAGGAGAGAGTGCTTTGTGCACTGTGGCAATTAAATAAAGTCATCATATGGACTTTTATCTGGTGTCTAGAGTCTTGGACTAGGGTTCAAGGGAGCGATAGCGTCCCCTATCTGTCACACCGTACATTGTGGCCTCTTTTCACTTAAAATCCTTGTCTAATTAAACAGGGCTTCTGTTCTGATACCTTAGCACCCTGACACTCTCTGGCCTCTTACTTTCCAGTCAGATAGAACAATTTTCTAAATATACTTCTGTATATTAAAAGTTCTAAGCCTTATAATACTCACAGAAGAGGTATACATGTAACTATAATACTCACAGAAGAAGTACACATGCATTCATTCCAAATAAATTTATGCTGCAATAGATTTTTTGCACTATAAGAAGAAAGCAATTTGCACTATGATGTACTGTAATTAATAATGTATTAGAAGTAATTGTTGCAGCTGATGTTGATGGTTTTTTATCAGATTAAAAAAGAAAAACTCATACAACATTTTACTGTATGATTCATAAGAAATGCAGATTTGTCCATATTTAAAAACAGCATTCACACTTCTGTACAGGTTTCTTCTTCCTTCATTTTCCAGAACTCTTGTACAATGCACCTCAAACAGGGAAACTTCCCCTAAGCACCTGCCGCTAAACGCTCTTTTATGGCCTACAGCTTAGACCTTTGGAAGATAAGAAAAAACATTTATCACTGTCTTTCAGTGAGTCCATTATATAGAAAGGCTGTCATGGCTTTCTATTTGTTGGTATTTTGCTGGTGGAATCATTAGCAGGCCCTACTTCCTGCTACAGCTGATGTCTGGTGTTGGAAAGGGGGCACAAGAATATTTACAGTGGTGCTAATGTAGTAAGCATCTCCAGTGTATGTAATAAATTACTTAATATTTATGCTTTAAGTGTAATACAAGAATAGTCAACTCAGTTCACAGCAACTATAGCTTATCATGGAAACCAATTTTATAGTTGGACATTAATTATTTCTTTAAATTGGAATATGAGTTTTTGTTTTTCTTTTTCTGTGTATGTGTATAATACATTTACTTTTTTGTTTGTATTTTGATCCTGACATCATGCTAAAATGCCCTACTATGGACATGCAGTCTGCCTAATGTTGTATTCAGCCCTGTACCCAGTGCTCCAGGACAGGCTCTGGCCCCTTGTGATTCTGAAATGGAGTAGAAGTTCTCATAATTTCCTGTTTTTATTCTAAATTGAATCTATTTGTATTGCATTGAATTTTATAACTGTAGTTGAATTCACTATTCATAATTGTTTTAAAGAGTGCATACCAGGTGTATCAGAGATGAACAATAGCTGAACAACACTTTTTGAGTTGTATTCAGTATTAACAAATGTTACATAAAACCAAAGTGCAGACTGATCTTTCAGAATCTAAAATTAGGAAACAAAATGTCAAATTAAACAATGCAAATTATGCTGAGATTAATAATAAGCTTTTTAAAAGTGGGAATTCAAGAATTGTTTTTTGGCTCTGTAGGGATGGACACCAGTCAGTGTGGAACTTATGGCCAAGCTCCTTTGAATAACAGTGATGTGCCCCTCATCAAGAGCAAGCAGGCTCGGGGAAAATTGTACCCCTAATAAAGATCTGCGCAATTGAGAGGGAAAGGGTGCCCCCATGTGAAGCTTTCTCTAATTGTATCCCTGGTAGTATTTTAAATGAGTTTGAATGTGTAAGTGTGCCCTTTTCACTGGCATCACATACAGTTGAAACATGTATGTTAATCCTTAAGTATTCAGAAAAAAAACATCAAAAAGCCAAATGGTCAACCAATGAAATGTTCAAAATATGCCCAATCCACATAATCTTTTGCTGATTTTCTTAGAAACATAATTAATTCTGCAAAAATCTAAAGCAGAGGTGACACAAAAGCACCTAGCACACAATTTTAATATGAAGTTGCAAATGTACACACCTTTTCCTAAGAGGGAAAGAGAAATAAATGATATTGTATGTGCCTATTAAGTTATGGAAAGCAAAACCTCTCAAACTCTTCATTATATGCCTAGCTGTGTGCCTTAAGCGGGAATCCATGGTTCAACAGAATATGGTACCAATGTAACAAGGTGCTACTGTCACTTGTTCCTGTGCATGATCAATATCTTTTGTCATTCTTCCTTAATTTCCAAATATTTAACATGAGAATTTTAGATAGTTCTGTCTTCTTCTTCATCATTCCCTCTACTGTATGCTTTTACAATGTCAGGGCAGATATTTCTATACTGACAGTATATTAAGTTTCTTATAACCTATTTCTTCTATTATATGTAAGTTAGAAATGTTGTTAAAGGATTTACCAACATGTATTCCAATATTGGTGGTAAAACTTTATCTTGCAATATAGAGGATTTAGGCAGTATGTCTACACTCTAATAATCTTCTTTGAAAGGAACATCTCCAGATGATCTGACGTAGCATTTGTCTCTGTTGCTCCACACTCAGACCATACTGGGAAAAAATCCCTTCCTACATGTCAGATGATATTGAAATAACAATAAATCCTAATCCATTTACAGCAATATACAGAGTACTACCTGATGGGATAATATTGTACTTGCTCATTGTCTTATGTTATTTAATTGAAAAAAATCTAATCTATTTACTATAACACAATGGAAAAAAGATGTTCTGTTCCATTGGGATAAAAATACATCCAGTGAACTGTCAAGTTCACCTTAATTTTGATTAAAACATATAAATGTAAGCAATAAAGTAAAAAAGTACCTCTGTCAACCGTTAAGATGCTTCAGCATCTGACAACATCCTTAATATCTGATTTTATAGCTCTCCAGACAGGATGGGGATGAAATTTATTATTATATGAAACATAGTATTATTTATATTATCTGTTGTGATGTATGATTTTTGCTGTAATTTTATGAAACATTATAAAAATTATATAAAAAAACAAAAACCTTTCAGAATGTGCTCCTTCAATAATTTCACAAGATCAAAGTGGATTTGTTAAAGACAGGCAATTACTATAAAATGTTTGATTGATATTCAACGTAATACAAATCCCAGCAGCAACTGAGCTTCCTGAGGTCTTGTTATCTCTGGATGTGGAAAAAAAGCCTTTCACAGAATCAAATGGGGTTATTTATTCACAGCATTATAAAAATGAATATTTGGACCTACTACTGTGCCTAACAAAGAATCCGTCCCTTGGAAGTTTTTACATTTTATTACTGTATAACATTGAAATACAGTGAATTTAATTTGCCCTTTTTGACTTTGGTCAACAGAAAAAGAAGCTTTAATGTCAAAGTGAAAACAGATCTATGGAAAACTGTATAAATTACAGTAATTACAAAAATAAAACACTACTTACAGATCATATTAACAACACAATAAATTCTAGTTATTTTATTATTGTCAGAATGTATTAAATTCTATTATTTTATTATTTTCAGATTATTCTGATTATAATGATAATAGCTAGTATGTGGTTGCAGAGAGTCTGTTGGTGGAGCTCTAGCTTGGTGTGTCTGGTCTGACTGAATACAAGCCTCTGGCTGGTAACAATTCTGAGGGGACTGGAAATAACCCTGGAAAAAATAACAAGCTGGGGTGAAAAAGGTCCTTATGGTCATCAGCTAGTTAACTGTGGAGTTGGTAAGAAGGTTCTGACAAATGTTTGACTGGTAGGAGGAACAGAGACCAAAGGTGACATAAATAAGGACTGAATGTGTGAGAAAAAAGATGCTAATTGCACTGTATGTGGACAAATGCAACCCACATTCTGGAAAGCAATACAGGACCTCTTTGGATAGGTCTAGTGGGTCACCTAGGAGTTTATTTTGTCTGTTTATTTTGATACTTTTTATGTCCTTGTGTTTGTTCCCTTCCCAATGTTATTATTTTGAGTTCTGGGATAGCTCATGTTTTTCCTTTCTGGCAAAACTATTCAAATTTAATTGCAGCAGCCTGACAGAAAGTATTTAACAAAACATGATACCTTGGTTGGGTCTTTATGTTAGCATTGTTTAAATGAATATTCTTCTAAAATTCTGATATCTCTTTTGGGTTTTTCATATACAGTAATATAAAAGCAATACCATACCATATTCAAAGTGTGCTTAGTCCTGAGCAGGGTCACAGCAGAGTATTGTATGTACAGTATATATATATATATATATATATATATATATATATATATATAGTGGACCACCAGGCTCCTGCCACCCCAACCCCAACACAGAGAGATGTGAGACACAAGTGCAACCACATGCTTTTATTTTTCCCTCTTTTCCTTGTGTGAAAAGTCTTCTCTATTTCCCAACTGTACAGCATAGTTCAGGCACAATCACAGTACACCAAATATAGTTCTCTTCTTCATTTTTTCCTCTTTCTTTCTCTTTTTTTGCCTCCAGTACTCCACCAGAATCTTCATCCTCTTCCACCTGACTCTGGCTCTCAGAGTAGTTGCTTCTGGCTCCTTTTATAAGGTGCCTGGAAGTGCTCCAGGTGCTCGTCGACCTACTTACAGCAGCACTTACTTGTGTTGCAGAAGTGCTACAGCCAAGGGCTCACCAATCGTCCAGGCGCGCTCTAGCGTTCCAGGGAAGATAATGTTCTGGATAAACTCTCTCCCTCGGTCTTTTTTGTACAGAGGCATCCCAGCTGAGCAAGGGCCCCGGCCATGTGCCACAATACACACACACACAAACACACATATATATATATATATAATTTTATATATATATATATATGTTTTATATATATAAAACTGTCAATGGGCTTGGTTAGGCGTGATATGTCTTTTTCTATCTTCTCTCCACACCATCTGAACAGAAGCCAAATTAACTGCACCTTCAGTTCCGCAGCCTTCCCCATTAGTGACATCACTTCTGGTTCAAACACACCCCTTCCTCCTCAACAGCTATAAAAACACCCACTTTTGTCTTACTCCTCAGTCCCATTTTGGACACAGTCCGAAGTGATTACTCGACTCAGAAATTTGAATATACAAATTGGAATCCCAAGCCTTTTTCTTGTCTCTCTTGTTTTCCTACAGTGGCATAATCAACAGGATCTGCTTCCAATATGTTGGAGGTGCAGGACTTAAACACCGTTTTAACAAATATGGCTGTGGAACTTCAACTGCTGAAGGTCCAACTGGCAGAGTTAGAGACATGGAACAAGGCTTGATTCACCGTCCAACAAGAGCAGACGTGAAGTTCTTCCCAGGTACTTGTTCCGCACTCCAAAGACTATGATTTTGAAAACTATTTAATTGTTTTCAAACATACATCAACCCGACATCGATGGCCACTGGCAGAGTTGAGTAAAAATTTGGCTCCCTTCCTGAAGGGCACAGTGCAGCAGGCCTACTACAACCTTTCAAAGGAACATGTTGCTGACTATGACGAGATGAAAATGGAGGTCCTCAAAATGTACAGTATCAGTAAAGAACAGCAGGTGAGGATATGGAGAGAATGGATCTTTGACCCAAAGCGCTCCACTCACAAACAGGTGTTCGAAATATGGGGGAAAACCGGCTGCTGGCTACGACTGGAGGTCAACGATTTTCGCAAAATAGCCAAGCAGCCATCCTGCAATGCCCTAGTCAACTCCCTATTAAGGTACCTCACCCAGCCAGTCCGGAGTCAGCTGTATAAAAATATGGAGGCTGTCACCTACATCATCGAGCTATATAGGGTGACATCCATAACCAAGATATCTGAAAGGTCTGTTTGCCGGACCTGATAGGGTACATGCACCCCTTCAGAATCCACTCGCTGCAGCACAGAACCAGTCATCCAGCCAAAGGAGAAGAGCTCAAATCTTCTGCACTGCTACAGATCTGGAGAACCTGGGCACACTGTCCCAACCTGCCCACTTTTGAACGAACACACGGCCTGCAACCTGGCCCAGGGAGAAAGGTACTGTGCTCTTGTTAACCCTCTGTCTCTTCCATGTATATAGTGGTTATAGTTAATGGGCATAAGGTTGTAGGCCTCATTGACTCAGGGAGTAACATCTTTATTTATGTTGCCATGACAGTGGTTAAAAGAAAAGACCAGAATTACCTGCATTCATGGGGAAAGACACCAGTATGGCATCTCTTCCTGTGTAACTGCTTTCAAAGACCAGCTTCGGAAATTCACTGTGGCTTTCCTTGATAGTGCATTGAATCCCATGAATTTAGGACAGGACCGGTCTAAAATTAAAAGTGGCTACGTGATTTCCACTCCCACTGCAAAACTGGGCCTAATAATGTACAGGGAAAACGTGTCACTGACTGTCTTCACGCCATGTTTAGTACCAGCATCTAGAGCTGACGTGGCTGTCCAGAGTGACATGGTAAATGAAGCGCCATCACCTCTCTTCAGAATAATGAATCAGTGGGTAATGACGCTTTAATTGCCATGTCACTCTGTCTGACAGAAACCATGCCCCTTGAAGTCAGTCCAAACCTGCTGGCTTCCTTATATTGTCAATTTAAACAGACTCTGGGCTCCTTTAAATGGAAGCAGTGGAACGATGATTCCCTAAAGTATGTGAAAAATGCAGTCATCCTTGTAAATGGCCAGTGCACGCACCTTCCCATACCAGAAGAGCTACAACAACAACAACAACAACATTTATTTATATAGCACATTTTCATACAAACAGTAGCTCAAAGTGCTTTACATATTAAAGAATAGAAAAATGAAAGACATAATTATAAAAAATAAATCAACATTAACATCGAATAAGAGTAAGGTTCAATGGCCAGGGGGGACAGAAAAAACAAAAAAAACTCCAGACGGCTGGAGAAAAAATAAAATCTGTAGGGATTCCAGACCATGATACCGCCCAGTCCCCTCTGGGCATTCTACCTAACATAAATGAAACAGTCCTCTTTGGATTTAGGGTTCTCACGGAAGGGCTTGATGATGATGATGGTCACGTAGACTTCTTCCTTTTAATCCGTCCATCATTGTTGGAGCATCATGAAGCTTTGAGTAGGTGGAGGTGGCGCAGGCCACCACCACAAAGAAACCGGAAAAAGAAACAGAAAAGAGAGTAGGGGTCAGTACCGATTTTAGAGCCACCATGAATAGTTGTTATGATGAATTGAACATACAGAGTATCAGGATTAAGTTAAATTACGATTAAAATGAAGTTATAAAAAGGCCATGTTAAAGTAATGTGTTTTCAGCAGTGTTTTAAAGTGCTCTACTGTATCAGCCTGCTGCACTTTGTGATAAACAATGACCTTCTTTACCAGGTGATGGAACATGAGGAAGAGGTCTGGACTCTGCTCTAAGTACTTTGGACCTTCTGGCAGCAGGTCTGCAAGCTAGAGCATTCCCACCTCCTAGGAGCCCACTTGGAGACAGAGAAAACCTTGGAGTGAAACAAGTTCCGCTTTTATTGGCCTGGGATCAATAAGGAGATGCACAATTTTTGTAACTCCTGCCCAGAGTGTCAATTGCAACAGATTCCTAGGAGGGACCATGCTCGCCTTGTCCCTCTCCCCTTAATAGACATATCCTTTGAATGTATTGGGGTAGACCTCTTGGGATCCCTAGAACCCTCGGCACGCGGACATAAGTACATCCTGGTGCTCGTCGACTATGCCACAAGATTCCTAGAAGCTGTTCCTTTGCGCTCAGCTAACTCCAAAACCAGTTGAACAAAAATGTCTAGAAGAAAAACTGGAAGACCTATGCAAAGCAGCTAGCACCAACAGGTTATGAGCTACATGGGAAATCATTAAATACCTCAGTGGAACCAGCTCTAACAAGCAAGCCATCAAAGTTAAGAAAGCGGACCACATTACAGCAAGCACAAAAGCTGAACTTATGGACGATTGGACGAAATACTTTAAAGATCTACTTAATGTCCCAGAGACACTATCACTGGCTACAACAGATGAACCAATTCTTCTAAGGGGGAACAATCTCAGCATCAAAACTAGTCCCATAACATCCAATAAGTTAGAACAGACAAAGAAAGCAATCAAAGAAGTTAAAAATAATAAGGCATATAGCACATATTACTCATTAATAGCAGAAGCACTCAAGGACGGAGGGCAGTGGGTCGAAGAACAACTGTGGTGGATATAAGGTATACACAACTCATAAAGTACCAACACAGTGTCTCACAGACATCATTGTACCGTTACCAAATAAGGGCAACCATTCAATGATGAGCAACTACAGGTGGAATCACACTTATGTCAATCTCAGCAAAAACCTACAATCGCATACTTTTAAACAGAATAAGACAACCAGTCAATACCATTCTATGACCAACTCCGGCAGGCTTCAGAAAATGTAGTAGTTACCTCAAAGAGACAAATATTATCAGAAGACTCATTAAGGTGCAAGTGATCAACAACTGCCACTATACACAATATTCATCGACTTCAAAAAGGTGTTTGACTCCATAAATAGACAGAAAATGATTGCCATACTAAGACACTATGGAATACCAAAAGAGATAATGGATGCAATCAAGGTTCTATAAACCAACACTAAAAGTATAGTACTCATAGATGGAAATATGACCCCAGATTTTCAGGTAAATACTGGTGTACAACAAGATGATACATTAGCGCCATTCTTACTTATCATCATCACAGATTATGTAATGAGCAATGCAATTGAACTGCAAGCTGAAGAAGGCATTAATGGCTTCATAGCATATCCATGTCAATAATCTTGTCACACAACAAACATCATAAGAGTAGGATTTTGCAGATGACACAGATCTTTTCAAAGGAGTTATCAATAAAGCAGAAAGACAATTGACCAACCAGGAACCATGTACTAGAAACATAAAACTAAGAAACCAGGAAATCAGATGGGCAGATAACTTCATATATGTGGGAGCTAAGGTCAAAGCAACAGAAACGGACCTTAAAATTAGAAAAACATAAGCATAGGGAGCCTTCTGGAAACTGAAGAACATATGGAACTCATTCTCGGTACCAATCAAATTAATACCAATATCTTTAGAGCATTGTGTTTGTCAATACAGTTATATGGATGTGAGAGCTGGATCATCAACAAACACCAAGAGCAAGAAATTAATCAATTCGCCATCAAATGCTATTGCTACATGTTCTACATCGAGGCTATAGACTACGTACAAAACACAGAAATCCTTAAGCAAGTCAGCCAAGAATCACTCATTGACACCATACAAAAGCATCAACTAAGATTCATTGGTCATTGTTTAAGAAGAAACCCAACAGAACTATGCAACATCTATGCACTGTAAATATGGGAAATGAAAATGTTTTCAATCAGTAATCCTCAATGGCAACTACATCACTAGACTGATCAACATGCACACCCCACCGACAGAGCAGGGAATAACAAAATGAGTAGAATACAGAGCTATGGTTCAAAACACATGCTCAACTGCATACCCAAGCAGTACCGAACAATTGAGGATGATAGGGTGCAGCTTGTTAAGAAAGAGTGTGTTTATGTAAAGTAATGTTCCTGGAGATGAAGTGTTTGACTGTGTCCAAATAAAAGTCACCATTGAAGCTGAAAAGTGGGGAAAGCATTAGAAGTTTTTATGTGACATTTCCAGGCTCTTAAGAGTTTTACAGATTCACAGAAGAGAATAGCCATCAGAAAGATCAAAAAGTCTGTGGAAGAAAAAAAGCATTTTGTGGCCCATATATGGTACTCGGAAATAAATCAAGCTTAATTAACTGTGGCTTGTTGCCTGATGAGGGAATTTGATGTTGAAAGACCTGAAACATACTGTATAGTGACCCTGATGATGTCACTGATATGAGTATCCTATGTATATCATGATATGTATTAACTAACAATATGGGGATCCAGGATAAGAGGCAGAGGTAATTTAAGTTTGGTACAGCATATCTATTACAAGTATAACTATGCAAGTATCAGGACTGTATCATGTAAATAAATAAATCCATATTTCAGAAAGCAGAACATTGAGCCTTTAAATTTAAATTTCTGTTCTGCTACCACCTTGTGGAAAAAAAAAACTGATGAGTCTGATGCTTTGACCAGAACTATCCAGTTAGGTGATGATGTTTAAATTAACAGATTAAAACATCATTAAAAAAGAAGTTTTGCCATTGGACAGACAACACCCTTTCCATCAGTTCATCAATACCATCTTTGCAGTCAGCAGTATATCAGGTTGAAGTTGCAATACTGGCAATACTAAGTCGGTGAAATCAATGGTCTGTTTTAAATCACTGCATGATTGATGAAGAAACTCAATTAAAAGAACTGGTAGGCATTTAGATTACTTGTATGCACATTTGAGTTTCTTCCACATATATACAGTACGTACATTGTTACTTTGTTTGAAGATTGACATAAAATAATCTCAGTTGACAGATATCAGATTTTTGGAACAAGGAACAAGTAAGCTTCAATAAAAATTAGAAATAAAGCACTTCATTAAGTTGTGGTTTAATAGATTTATTGCTTGGTAAATGAACAAGTCATTATTGACCCTTTTCCCCATTTTTAAATATTTTCTTTAAAAAAGAGGCTAAACCATCATGTTGGAACTGCTCAGATATGTTTAAGAGATTTACAGTAGAAATTATTTTATCGAGTCTTTCTTCTAATGCAGCATACTTTGTCCTCCAAAAGGCTGTTTCTAGACATGGCCTACAGTGGGTACTTGACATGTATTCATTTTGATTAAGTCATCATTCACACCATGGAAAGTGTCTTTAGAAAGGTGGTATCTAAATGACAGCCCCTGAACAACCATGATGTGCAATTTCACTCCAGAAGCCTGCACAATTTGTGCCATTTGGTTCTCCATAGGTACTAAACACAGGAGCCCAGACATTTATAATGAATAGGAACACTGCTGGATATAAAGAAAAGCAACCTAAATGGCTGCTTTAGGAAGAGATGAAAAATCCCCAATAAACAGCACAGTATCTGTTGATAACACAGTAAAATGTCTTATGTATATCAGATTTTCCCTTTATTTGTTTATTCCATCTTGCGTACAGCAAAGCATAACAATGTCTGTAATATAATCCTAAACTTTGAGGTTGCTTCTTTGCCATTTCAGTTCTGGGTCATAATCTGCTTCTGGCCTTGCTACTTTTGGAACTGTCTCTCAGGATCAAGATGATAACTTGCATTGTGCTGGAGACACAGATACAGCTTATATGGTTGGTGAAGAAATTATACTGCTCTGTTACCCTTTAATTCTTAGGGTAAACCTCCATTAACCTTAACATAATAATAACTCAGATGTGTTTTTGTACATCTAATGTTTGACAAGCTTTATTAAAGAATCTACATGCAATGTGAACTTTTGAAAAGTTTAGAATTCCATGTAAAGCAGAATACTATGAATTACTTCTGCCATGGCTTTGAAAAACTTAAAAAAAATGTCAAATATGTATGAGGTTCCAGGTGTGTACTAATCTACTACTATTTTGTAAATTTATTGAATTTTTTTTTTCCATACTACTTTTTTCTTCTGCTAAATGCCTTAATATGCTCCTGGTCGTAAATACATGGATGATTTTATATCTTAACTGGCATTAAACTATCTATGTAATGGTTTGTGCATGTAAATGACTTTTATTGTTTATAATAGCATTTTAAATGGATACTAATTTAGTGTACCTTCCTGAGATTTACTTAGTCAGTTATTAAGTGCTGTTAGAAATGTGCATTGTTCTTTCATTTATACTGCAGTTGTCATAATAGATAATTTTGACTGTCAGAATAATAATGAGTTTTGCTGAGCAATATAATCGTCCACTGCTTTCACATGTAAAGGCCCCACATAAAGATCAGTACAAAGACCTCTTCTTTTTTTAATTAATATGAAATATGATTAAAACCCTTAATAGATCACTTGTGGCAAAGGATGCTTAACTTTTAAAACTAAAAATGTCCTTCCTGTGTCTCTTCGTGAAGCTTTTTATGTCTTGTAGTTTAAATTCAGGATGAAGACCAAAATATTGACTTGGTATTTGTAATCAACATTCCTTCATTTGAGATGTTTTCACATCCACTGCTAATTAATGGGACTTTGCTGTCACTATTACACCAAAAGATACTACCGAGTTCTGCCGGTGACTAAATGACTTATTAATTGGCACACCGCTTTTTAGTTTTACCTGAAGTTGTGACCTTTAGTTATGCACTGTTACTTTGCCTTTCACTTTACCAATACAAATATGTAAGCTGTGTTTGATTTTTGTCTATCTCATTGACATGCTGCACAGAGGTCAATGCTTTTAATGCTGCTATGAAAAATAAACACTGATTAACTCTATGACTGATTAATTCATTCAAATTATATTTAAAGCAAGAAGGCTTAATACATTTATGTGTTCTTCAAAAAGTATACATATTGTAGATGCTGATTACATTAAAAGTACATTTAAAACAAATTTAACAAATACACAAAACATCATCAATCTAGTTTTTTTCCTCAATACTGTATGTAGGTAGTAATAAATACATCCTTGGAAAACTTCAGATTTTGACATTATGTTCATTCTAACAATATGCAGGAATTGATAAGTTGTTTTGGGTTTAAATGATTTTTCCAGCTTATGTTCTTACATGAATAATTCTGTAAGTATAATCCTTCTGTTTTCTGTCTATTCCAATGAAAGGTTATAGACAGCCGGTGTTTTTCCTGCTAGCACTTTCTATAACAGAGGAATGTCCTAGAAGGCAACTCCAGTACATTACAGGATCCACTCACACAAAGCTTTGCATTCATTCATAGCAGGCTGATTTAAAAGATCAAACATACATCATCTGCGATGGGCTGGCGCCCTGCCCGGCGTTTGTTTCCCTGTGTTGGATGGGATTGACTCTTGCAGACCCCCGTGACCCTGTAGTTAGGATATAGCGGGTTGGATAATGGCTGGATGGCTGGAACATACATCATAAGGAAGTAGGTGGAAGACCAGAGCACCAGTTTTAAAAGGCATTGCTTTTGTAAATGCAAATTCCACATGAACTGTAATTGTGCCAGCAACTCAACAATTATTGTTCTGTGTTGTATTTCTGGGAAAAAAAGTTTGTCTCAAATAACTAACTTTGCCTATAAAGAAATGCATATATAGGGGTGAATTATAATGGGGACCCTCGTTACGAACTTCTTTAAGATCCCACAAATTTATTTAATGCTAATCTTTAGAAATCAAGCAATATTTCTGAGTATGTCAAAAGAAACAAACTTTTAAGTTTGATCAATGTTCAATCGAAATACATGTTATTTTATTTTCCAGCACAAGGTTACCTTTTTCTGAAATTCTGACACAGTCTTTCGCTGAAAAAGATATTTAAACTTGAAGAAAGTTAGTTATTCTTAGTAAGTGTTTTAACTTTTTTTTGAAGTTAGGCAAAAGGAGTCTTTTGCATTATATTATCTAAATATAACAAACACTAATGAATCAGTGTTGACTGAATGTGTCTATATTTCATTTCATTATTAAAAAAATTACGGTAAAACCATTCAAGTCATAAACAGTTTTGATTAAAAAATATTCAGAAAACTAAGGAATTTTTAAAATTTATGATATACATCTGAAAATTAAATACTTGTATACTTATGAGACTAAAAGTTTCACTTACATTTTGAATATATTTTGTAAAAATATATTCATCGTTTTATTTTATGAGTTTTCTTTTTCATGGCATAGTCACTGGGAAATGATCTCCCAACTGAGGGTACCAACATTATAATCATTAATGACAATTTTAAACTAAATTGGCCAGACAGAAATAAAAGTGATATTTCTGAAGCTAAACTATTCCGTGTAGAAATAGTAAGTTTGCTTTTTTTGCCACCATTAATTAAAATTCCGGAAACTGGGTCATAGGGCATAATGGTCCAAGCTGTAATTTTAGTTATGTTAGATAGGTAACACATTTTCTTAAATTAGATTTTGTTAGCTCTTTGGGAGTTACCGTTCATAATCTAAATGGAACATAGGGAAGCTTTGCTATGTTTTAAACATCTAAAATAACTATTAAGTTAGAAACTTTGTTTCTTTTGTTGAACATAATGTTCAAAATGGAAACTGACAACCACTGTGAGAAAAACGTGTTCTGTAGCATTATGTCTTTCGCGTCTGACAATTGCATTTAAAAATATTCTGTGATAAACCTAAATATTCATACATCTGTGGATTTTTTTATCCTGCTTGTAAAGAGAGCAGTAAAATATATTATGCATAATTTTTATTTATGTTTTAAATGCAGATGTGATTTTTTTAAGTATATGTATGCCTTATATTCAGACACGGATTTAACACAAACATTAACTTTAATGCAACAAGCATATTTCTTAAGGCATAAACGACATAAGAATCACTTTGAACTGTAAGACAAGTCCCTTCTAAAATATAAATATACAGTGATATACTACTGAACAAGAAAGAGCCAGAATTCAAGAATAAGCTCATTCATCTAACCAGTAGCTTGCTGCAATGTTCTGGTCATGGAGGAAAATAGGAAGAAAGAAGCTTCTCTGGTGACTTCACTAATTAAGGAATGTTTGTAGACAATACAATGTTCAGCCACTACACCCTGCTGCTCACTTTTTGACTCACTCTTAATTTTAACAGTACTCTGCTATCCAAAAATAATTGAGGTAGAAATAGGATTTTAAAAGGCCCATTGATTGCACAGTGAATTCAAGTGTCACTGCTAAGCTGTGCTTCACTGTTCATTGTCCACACCAATTTAAAGTCTCCCACTGCTCACATGGAGTCCAATGTAAAAGCTTCCTCTCATTCCCCACCTCTTTGAGCCTATCCATGCCAGGATGGAGACTTCCAGGGAATCACAAATCAAGATTTTTTTTCAAAGAGCGGATCTCAGGTTAGCACTGTTCCTCCTTAAATGACAGGGGATATTGGGGGCATAATGACCAGGCTGTGATCGGCAGTTTAGCCAGGTTATCAAGAAAAACGCCTTACTCTTTTCAAAAGATGCCCAGTCTTTTATGACCAGAGAAAGAGTCAGGACCTTGTTTTTACGTCTAGCTTGAAGGACGGCACCAATCTTTACAACACACTGTCCCTGTCACTGCACTGGGCATTTGAACACACACACACAGACCACTGAGTAAGTGACTCCTGCTGGTCTCATCTCTACCAGCAGCAAACCAAGCTTTTCCTAGATGGCCTCTAGTAATGAGCAATTTGCTTCGCCTCGAGTTCAGTGAAATCACAGAAATGTTTGTGAATTTCCCCAGACTCAGTGGAATGCATTGAAGTTAATGTGGAAGGAGAAACCAAACTGTGAACAAACAGTGGATTATAATGGTGCATGGTCTTTTAAGTGGGCTAGGGGAAAGTCTGCCAACTACCTGGACCGATGATTGTGGCCAAATATGTGATCTGATCTATGAGGCAGCTGTGCTAATCACAACGCAAAACAACAAAAGATGCAGGTGGATCACAAATACCAGAAAGTAGCAATGAATAACAGATGATTGCACTCACATTGTGCCAATTCCTGGGGCACACATTGGCCATGCCACAAAGCAGCTGTGAATTGTTTGAAGTCATAGTTCTGGGCACAGCGGAAATAACTTTTTTGTTTTCCACGTAACTGTGCAGCGTTTGCAGTTTCTTCTTCCATCAAGAAGAAAGAAACACCTTGTAAACAGTAATACATTTTTGATTTTTATGATTTTATAGTATGTCCTGTGTTTTCTGATGAGGAAAGAGGGAGAGGAAAGGCTGTTTTAAAGGTTGTTTTGCAAATGTTTCCTGGTATAGGGCTAATGTGCATGCATAATTAGCCATACAGTACAGCACTGCCAGAACACCGGGAGCAGTGTTATATATTAAGTGGCAACACTCATACTGCTGCAAGGTTTTTGTTTATTTTTTTAAGTGCATGTGCAATGGAACTCTGCCAGTGTTTCTCAATCTTTGCGGCTTCAGGACCAACTTTACCTTTTCAAGACCACAGATGACCCACACAAAGCAATCAAAGAGCCTTGAGGGTTGAAATGTCCACGAGTGCAAGAAACAAGTGTGGTTAGACACAAGGAAAATATTGTACAGCACCTTCAAGCATGTAAGTGAACGGAGTCGGAGAGGGTGGTTTCAGCACATCTCAGTAGCTGAAACATCTCTTTTTGGTTTTGCTTGCAACTCAACAATTGCCAAGTTGGCAATGATCTTACTGTAGGCATGCATGAAATTTCTGGCTACCACAGCTCTGTAATGTCAGTCTTGCCACAAAACATTATGAGGTGCTCGGAAAAGAACTTTACAGCACATTTCCAGGAAAATTGTTACAGAACCAGGTCACCAGCAAACCCAGCATATTCACTACAAAAAAACAATTTGGTGAATTTTACCACTCCCAACCAAGTACTGGCTAGGCTCAGACATACTTACCTTCAGGTGGATTACCTATTCTAAAGTGCAGGTGGTGTAACTGCTGACAAGAAAACTGCTAATTCTCCTTCCCAAGAAGCACTGCCTTAGGTTTTATGTGTTTCATAATTTCTTCCATCTACAGAATATTGTAAAGTATTGTCCACAAACATTTTTTTGTTAGAATGACCTTATATAAAGTTAACAATCTAGATTCTGATCTCACATTCTATAATTTTGCATCCATCTCTACCCTTTGATACTGTATGTTAAATTACCACATGAATGATCACATGAATGATAATAACAGTAATAATAATACATTTTAATATTGTCCTTTATCTAAGCCAACTGCAGTGTCATCAGTAGGTGCTGCACACATAAATTATTAGGTGTTGCTCGACTGAGTAGAATTTCACAACTGGAGGTCCTCTGCACTATG
Organism: Polypterus senegalus; assembly: GCF_016835505.1. NCBI lineage: Eukaryota > Metazoa > Chordata > Cladistia > Polypteriformes > Polypteridae > Polypterus > Polypterus senegalus. The sequence continues at coordinate 151,323,042 of NC_053160.1, read as the reverse complement.
AGTTGGCTCTCCTTCATCCCCCCTTTTTCAGTGGTTTACTTCACTGCACGTAGTGACGTTTTTAATTAATGCTAAAAATGTTCTGCCCTTTTCTCTTCTTTTCCTCCTCTCTCTAATTTTTAGAGCTTCTCAAAAATTCTCCATATGCTTTACAAAGTCTTTGCATGGATAATCAAATGCTGCTTCCAGCTCAGTCTTTCTAAAAATGAACTTCTTCACAACTCTGCCAAATCATTTGTGCACTCTCTCATCCAATCACTTTGCAAACATCTGGATTCAAGAGCTCAAAGGCTACAAAAATTGGAGCAGTTATCGATTTCTTTGTTTTAATCCTCTATAAATTAATTTCTTTACTCTCTCACTGTTCACATTACTTATAAAGTCTTTAGCAATTTTACTTTGCTTAACGTCTGATATATTTAATTTGCATTTAAGCATAATTAATGATGTGCTTAATTAGCACTTACATGGTTGCCCTGGCATTTATCTCCATGCACTTGTGGTTTTTAAGTTGCTTTGGAATAAGGCATCTGTTAAATGAATAAATAAATGTAAGTTACAAATACTTGTTTTATTTTTGTATTACGTGTGAACGTACTTTTTCATTAATCCAATTTACTGCTTTCTTTCTGTTTAACTTCAATTAATTACTTTAGCACAGTGAAATAAACCTGTGCATATAAAAACTCAAATCCCTCAAATGTCAAAAATATTCTCATTTTTTATTACATCTTCTTTCAAGCAGCAGTCTGATTTTATTTCTCACATGATTAGAGGTGATTGAGAGTGCCTGGAGTCTCATTCCATCCTGATGAAGATTGACAGCTACTTTTGTTTTATCTACTGAGGTGTGTAAGTTGTACATTATTGTTTGATGAAAACAGGGTTTACATACAAAGACTTTAGAATAGACACACATATATTTATTATAAAGCAAATGACAAGTTAAGTATGGGAAAGATTAACAGCTTTTGTGTAAAGCTAGCACTGAAAAGAATGCATTGCTCCTCATCAAATCTCCTTTTTAGTTATGATTATTATACATAACTCATCAATTCAGCTTCTGCCAAAGCAACCCAGATGCACTTCACACATTCTGAGAAAAACATTATTATAAGAAAATAGATAATTATCTTAATACAGCAAAATTAGGCTTATGTAAAAATATGAGATAATATGGGTAGCATTTTTAATTTTTTAAGACTGAGCAGATTTAAGAAATTGCTGCAATCTTCATTTTTTTATTCTTTTACAGCATATACAACAGTAATTTTAGAAAAAAACAGTAACCTCAATAAAATCCTTGTTTACAAGCAGCTAGGTAACTCACAACAAAACTCATGGATATGTACTTATCTGGGATGGGTTGAATACAGAATATTTTGGGGACAAGTACACTAACAGTATTTTTTTACACTATGTGCAGGATTTTGTTTCAGAACACTGTACCCTGTTGCTGTATCTTTACAGCTCATAAAAATGAATTTGACATGAAACGCAGATATTAGACACTAACAAAAAATATGACAAAGACATCATTATATGGTCAATATCTCAGTGGATCCTATTTTGTCTGAAACATTCAATTACTGATTCTCTTATCTAATGCCTTGGGCAGAATTATAATCTAGCTATTGTCAGTTAATATATTCTAAAACTCCTTAGAAATGACATTAACAATAAGTAACCAAGTTGCAACATAACCATCTTTTCAGAATAACAACACATTATATGCCATTCAAGTAAAAGTAAAATACACTGATTTGATAATGAAACACATGTATGGAAGTGTGCAACTAAGCAACTTTACTTGATAAGAAAAGAATACAACAAAGAATAACAGTTTCAGTAAAAACATGTCTCATAAAAATAAATACTATGAATCATGTTCAAATTTGAATGTATAGTTAATCTATATATACAAAAGTCAATGTATGTGTGTGTATATATGTATGTTCCAGCATCACTTCTGAACTATCATGAAACTTGGTACACGTTTCTCATTGGTCGACTAAAAATACTGTAGGGTTAAATCAACCCTAACCCACCCCATTTCTGGGTATTGTGGGGGGTGATCTTGCAGTCTTGTATGCATGTTATCATCCAGTTGACACTCAGAACGACCACCAGTGGGCGAACTGGAGGTGACTGCCAGCATTTTTTATGTTTGAGCAACCCATGTTGCTTTTAAAATTAAATAGAGCTGGCCAGTTCCAAGTGTCAACTGGATGATAAGATACATACAATACCAGAAGACAAGCACATTGGTGAGTCTTCATTGTTTGTTAATTTATTTTTATTTTTAAAGTTTTGAGTTTTTTTTATTATATTTTTCTCAAACAATTAAAAAAAATACTTTACTTTCCTCCTGGGCAACACCGGGTATTTCAGCTATGTTAGCTAGTATGTAAAATAGAGACACTTGCAGAAATAGTAAGTGCATAAATCATATTTTTTTAATAGTATTGTGAAGTAAAATTATCAGAATGATGTTTATAATACTAATTATTTCTGTTCAAATATCATGTGTAAGACAACGAAGATTGAATAAAATTAGTGATTGAATCTGGCTGTGCCCATGATGTCTTCTTTCATGAACTGATGTTCCATCCAGGGTTAATTCCTTACCTGTCCTTCGTGCTGCCAGGATATATCATAACTTATCCTGAACTCTAGATTGGTAAAATTTGACAATGAAAATGATGGGTATTTTAAATTATGATAACTTTCCTTTGAGAGTTGTTCCTCCTGTAGTAGCTCATTAGCCAGTCTTCCTCACTAAAGTAATGCTGTAGCTCTCCCTCCCAGAATACTTTCAGGGTTGAAATAGATGAATGGAAAAAGTGGGGAATATAGATTTATTTAAATAATAACTTGTGTTGTTCTCACTGGTTTTTAACATTTATTTTAAAAAAAAGTAAAAACAAATAATCACAACTGTTTTGGTCTACTGCAGAAGGCCAGTATATTTTATTTGTACAGGGAAGTCTAAATTAAAAGCAGTTGCTTATTACATTGAATACGTTCTATTTATTTACTTATTTTGGTGTCAAAGTCTGAGTATCACCTCAGTCTCTAGAACTTGTTTATTTTGGTTTGTTGTCTTTTGTATAAAGTAACAATCTTTTATATAGTGTACTTGCTTATATACTGTACCTTTTATATACTGATATATTGTATGTCTTGATAATCATTATCCAACATGAAGTGGGTGAAGTAGAAATTTTTATTATCCTAATTGTACTGAAGGGTCTGTTGTTATAAAAGATCACAAACTCTTTAATAAAAGGGATAGATTGACCATCGAAAAAGTATTTAAAAAATGAACAAACCTCTATTAAAGAAATAGGATTCAGATCTAAATGTTCTTAAGAATTACAGACGTTGTTCCAACTTTTTTTTCAAGAATTTTAGAGAGTTGTAGAGGATATTACAGCCATACAACTTGAATTGTGTCTTTAAAATTTGGTCTCTGAAGCAAAATATGTAACCACTTCAGGCAGAAGAGCTGAAAAACTTGAAAATTTGTCTTCTATCTGAAGGAGTAGCAAGACGGGGACATTTCAATTTCGAAGGAACTAGCTGCAATGAAAGGAGTCATAAGAAGTCTCCACTGGGAAAGAGTTTAGAAGTGGCATCTCGGCTGCAGGCCAGTCAACTTCTCAACTTCTTTCCATGTCTGAAGGGAATAAGAGATGACAGAGCTGAAAATAGCAATAAGAGGGACTTTAGCTTATTAGAAAGAAATGGGAACATGGCTGGGAAATGGTGTGGGGTAGAGAGAGAGACACCCCCATCTGACCTGTTGCAGATAGAATAGACTGTTTTCACAGATGCTCACCTGCAATTCTAGAGAAATAAATATACAAGAGGCATAACAGAATGCTAGACCTTAAGAGGTAGTGAAAGGAATAAAATAGAGGAAACAAAATTAATTCTGAAAAAAAAAATCATTTAAATAGTTGACAATTTGCTATGCCAAGAAAGATTGACAAGGAGCCAGACACAACTGGAATAGCTGACACCCTTCAGAAGATTGCCAGCTCTAAGCCACTGAGCCATAACACAGATGTTCATCACAGGTATCTGAAAGTGCATGTCCAAAAAGAAAGTGGAAAAAAAGAAGAGGGATAACAAGAAGAGTAAGGAGTGTGAACTATGTTAATAAAGAGGACCAAATCTCATTCTGGCCAGGACCTTCAACAAAAAGAACAAATTCATTTTGTAAAATGATTTCTCTGCTTGTACAGAAAAAGATGGAAACAGGAAGGAGAAGAACAGGAACAATATGCAGGAATGGCAACACATGGTGTACATTGTCAGCAGCATGACAAGATGTGATAAAGCCATTTTTTTCAGAATGAATCAGTTTAGAAGTCCCCATCTACAGCTGATGAGCAAGCACTTTCTTCAGCAGCTTAACATCAGAATTCATCAGCGACAATTAAAAATAACTGGAAGTGTCATAGTAGTGTCATTACCTTGAGTTGCAGGGTAATCAAACCCAAATTAAAAAAGGTCCAGAGAAAAGATCACCTAGAACAGAGACTTCCAAATCTAAAAGCTCTAGGATGCATACAAATTTGAAAAAGGAGTCAATATCAGAGGAAGAAAAGAATGATGATGATGTAGAGAACACATCATTGTAGCAGTGTGAAAGATGTTTAAGTAAATCAGTAAACCCTCCTTCATTTTAATAGCTCAAACAGTAGTGAATGAATCACATCTCACTAGCCTGAAGGGCCAGTAGTTTATTGGGTTTGGCATTGCAATGAGGTGTTTAATTTTGCCCTTATACTGCCAATGAATTTCATTCACCCACTTCACAACATAGGGATGCAAGCTCTGAAAGTATGGGAGTCAGTATTAAGGACTGGAAATCTTTTGTTAAAATTCACAAGCAAAATCACTCATGAAAGTTGTAGTCGTGTAATGAAACAAACCTCTCATGGCCATTCAGCAGAAGCCAATATATTGAATTGACTCAGCATTACTGAAAATAAATTCCTCAAGTTAAAGTACATACTAAACAAAAAATGTTGAGTTCAAAACAGGAGACAAATTAAATTTTCATTGTGATGCCTAGGAAACCTGAATTATAGTACGATTATGATAGGACATGAGACAGGCATGAGTAACAGAAGGAGCTAGAGTGTTAGAAACAAAAATGTAACCTCTGCGGGACTGTGTCATATAACAATTAATATTCTCCAGGATTAGGTCAAGGACAGCATTGGCATCTGGACCAGTAACAAATTCAAATTAATGAAATTTAAAGATTTGGTGTGACTATTGCTAAAAGGAGTGAAATCCAGCTACACTTGTTAAAGAACACATTGACTGAGGTAGGAAACCTGAGACCTGTAGTCCAAAAGCCAATATGCAGAATAGACACATAAGCCGATGACACAAGATAATGAAGTTAACTCATACTAGAGGTAAACTGTAAACAACTGCAAAAACAGGCCTGAGGGCTGTTCCACGAAGAGAGCTTATAAAATCGAGGATTATTTGTAATAGCCTCGCTTGAGTTAGCCTAACAGTTCACTTCAGGCTCATTGAGTTCCACGAACAAAATTCAGGTGTATTTAATCTCCGCTAATTCAAGCCAAGCTTGATAAGCGAGGCTCGTGCGCGTCCACGCGATATAAAAGGCAGCCTTGTTAATCGATGCTGGATAAGTAAGAATGGAAACTAAGGAAAGAGCTGCGTTTTTTTCGCAGGCGGAGCAAGAATTATTATTACAAGCCTATGAGGACTACAAAGCTATAATAACTAGAAAGGGGAACACGAGCTGTATTATCAAAGCTTGTGAGGCTGCATGGCAGAAAATAGCTGACAAGTTAAATGTGTAAGAACATGATTTTAGTAACTTTTGTGTTAAGGATGTCAAACTATTTAACAACTAAATGAGAACAGTTTCAAGCCTTCAAAATGTATAGTCATTAAAATTTCCTTTTACATATGCATTTTGTTACCAGTTGTAAGGTACTTTAAGGTTATTTTAACACATTGATAAACAGGACAGCATGTTAATTATATGGGTTCATCTTGGATAAAAGTGATATATAATTGTAATTATTAATATAATTATTAATAATGCTTGGTTTCAGGAGCAACATGAGTGGAACGAAAAGGTCCTGGCAGCAAGTGAAGAATGCGTCATTATTGGCATACGCTCCTGCTGCAGTATTGCCACATTATGCAAAACTGCACAGGCTACTACAATGTCACACGCTCTGTCTGGTGTAACTCTGAGATGCCGCAGGCAGTTAAACCTGGATTTTAACTGTCCAAATGTCATTTCAATGCGTGCCCTTGTCTTACAATGGGCATGGTTGAAATGTCTTTCTGCTTGTGTTGCAGGATCTGTATATGGTGTGAGAAGAAACGGTAGACATGGGTATCCTCTGTCACCAAGCAGCACACCAGGAAAAATTCCTATAATGGAAAGTAGACACATTAGACTGTAGTATAATAAACTATAGTATATTTGTGAATTTTAGTTGACTTGCCTTGTCTGAGGCTTTGAGCCAGTGAAGACTCGCAAAAAATTCTGGCATCATGTACTGATCCTGGCCATTTTGCCACAATGTTTGAAATTAGATGTTCAGCAGTGCATACCATCTGAAACATTTTAGGAAATGGTAATGACATACATTGCTAATGTTGGACGACTACACTTTCACCTCTTGTATATAAATGTGAGATATTATCAGTACTTACCTGTACATTAATACTGTGATATGATTTGCGGTTTATGTAATCAGGCTCTGTTGGACCTGCTGGAGCCTTTATCCTCACGTGTGTACAGTCAATGGCTCCAATGACGTTAGGAAAGCCTGACAAATTAAATTCAGTTACTTATCAGGTAATGATTTATGTGCTGTAAATGAGTAGATGTTTAAAGATTAAGCACCATTAATTCCAAAGAAAGTTTCCTTAATGGCAAGAATTCCTCGGTGGCCAGGAAAGGTAATGAATATATTTAAAAAGGACTTTAATGCAACGCAAACCTTCCTGATTTCACGGCACACTGTAGCTTTGCTTAAATGTTCAGCATCCCCCACAGAAATGAACCACTGGCAAAATAACGCAAAGCGACACACAAAGACTGTGCAACCGTAAGGGCTTTAGAGCGACGTGTGTTTTTAGAAATGTAAGGTTCCAATAACTGACACAAATATGCAATACTGTGTCTACTAAATCTATAGCGCAGATAAATAATCATCCAAAAATGCAACGGATCTATCCTGGGCCGAAGTAATTGTGGAACCTGTTGCCTTAAAGCTCTACGAATGAGCCTCGCTCCCTCATCAACTGGATTATGAATAAATGGGCACGCCATGGTTATTCATGTAAAAGCCTTCAATGCACTCCTTGTCATTTTATACTTTCTAAGTAATTAGAATCGCCTGCATGTAATCTGTAATAATTTTATATTGGAGGGTCGATGTGTGCGAAAGAGGGAGTGAACAGCAGCAGAATAATCCCAGCCCCGCAGAATGTCGTGCTGTAACATCACATGGCTTGTCCAATCATATTCATCAAGCTAAGCTAAGGTTCACAACTAGCCTGCCACGGAGCAGGCTTGTCCAAGAGCATATGTTGACATAGTAATTAAGCGGAGCTTCAGGTTAGCCTCGTTCGTGGAACCGAATTTCGTGAAATTAAACCGGGATTATCGAAATAAACCTGGATTTTGAGGTTAGCTCGCTTTGTGGAACAGCCCTCTGGCCACTTCATTCCTGAAAGGGAAAAAGAAACAAACCAAAACAAAATCATCATGCATCACCAATGATAATGTGTTAAACTTAAATATGGAAGAAACGCCACTCAGGGGTCCTAATGTAAAACGCCATGCATAGAATTCACACTAAAACATATGGAAAAAAACAGAAATATATGTACACACAAAAAAATCTGATGCATAAAACTGTGCATAAGCAAAGTTCCATGCACTTCCCCTCTATAAATCCCTATAGCTCCACCACAATTTCTCCCAAAATTTTGCATATTTGAATATGCAAATCAATATAAATAGTCCCTTCCATTCAGTGTTTTGTTAAAAAAGAATTTCAAAAAAGAAGTGGTCAGGTGTCAAAGTTGATGTGTAAAGGTGAATGTCTGAGTGTCATATTGAAGTGTATTAGGGCCACAGTGTAGAAAAAAGGTCTATGCCGAGATTAAAGTTGAAATGTCAACTTTAATCTCGAAATTTCCACTTTAATCTCATACCTTATTTTATCATTAAAGTAGAATGTTGCAAACTTCACCTTAAAATCAATGTTTAATTTACTAGAGTTTCTCAAATCCCATCATAACTAAAGCAGCACATTAAATGCTTCATATTCTAAGTGTTGCTTGACCCAGTTGTTAAATCGCTATGTGTTTCTTAAACTGGCTTTCACTTATGCCGACAGCAGTGTGCAGGTAGTGATCCCCACACAGAAAACTTTACATTCATGATATTAAAGCTCTCTCAATATTTTAGAATACTAAAAAGTATATTTGATATCATTTTCATGAAAAAATGCATTAAAGCATGTATTAAAAATGTGGGGGCATGGTGGAGCAGTGGTAGCGATGAACTGGTGCACTGTCCAAGGATTGTCTCTATCTCCTGTAAGATGCCTGCTGTGACGCATGCGACTCTGGATGAAATAATTTATTACAGCGGTACTGTGTCTGTCAAACGTACCAACCCTCAATTCCTGTCCTTCTGTTTTCTTTCTCCACGTAACCAATCACTGCAGAATAAGCATCTGTAATAAAAGAAAAATCAGCTGCAAGCTTAGAACACAGATTCTTCAGAACCTTTAAGGAACATTAAAAAGTCTTGTTTATACATGTTAAATCATTCCAGCCATCCATTCATCCAGGGTCGTGCCAGTCCTAGCAAGCACAGAGCGCAAGACAGGAACAATCTCTAGATGGGGCACCAGATCATCACTACCACTGTCTACCCACATGTTTAATTACTAACAGTCCATGCATGAAAGGCTCTGAAGCATTTTCCAGATAGAAGTTCAAATAGACTGTGGCATGGGTGAGTGGAATCAATTTAGATGCCAGTGGCTTTCCTGATGCAGCATGTGATATAAATGTCCTCCAGGGCAGGAAACAATATGATAATCCTCTGTGCTCTAGACACAACCCGCTGTGGAGCTTTCTGAACAGCTGCTGTGCAGCTATGCTACCACACAGAGATACAATAGGTTAAAATACTCTCAGTAACAATGCTGAAGGAGTTTGGTATTTGGAATAGTCTGGCCATTCTGTGCACTTATATTGTTACTGTATGATTACAATCAAGTGCCTTAAATTTTGTAAATGATAGTCAATTAATGTTGGTGTATTTGATAAAGCCATGTCATGGATGTGAATCTAAAAAAGAAAGACCACAGACACAGTAGCACTGCTTTAATGCTGGGTGCCGCCAGTTTGCAAAACCGAGCAAAATATGTGCGCATGCATGTTGTGAGGCTGGTGTGAAAATGTGTGTGGCTTTACACCAAGCTTAGTCTTTATTCATCTTGAGGTGAGCGTGTTTATACATGAGCCCCAGGGTATTGCTGTAAAAAGTGTTAATTGAAACAATAGTAAAGCAAGTCAGAACAATTTAAAAGTGATCAGAATATTACAGTTCAGTCATTTTTTAGAGCTTCCTCCATTTGTCTCCAAGTAGCAAAATCTACTGATATTGTCAGCAAAGGTAAGTGTCTCCTTTTGGCTGCAAGCGGGGAAGGGCAAATGGTCATTTAAAAAGTTTTAGACACTAAGCAGATATAATGTACATGGTTTTGTTCAAGAAATGCCATGTTTTATAACTTTTGCAGAACTATTCTTTTAGGGGCATGTTTCTGGCCTATGTAAGAAATCTTAAGTCTATGAAGGAAATCAGTCACAAACATGTAAGAAAAGTGTAAATATGTCATAAACCTACAATAAACTGTATTTCGTTGGAGGTAATTTGTTGCATTACTGGCATTATTTTTTATTGTAGTTTTTTTACAAAGAATCTATTGCTTATATATGAAAAAAATATTTAAAAAGTTGACAGAATGTAGCAGCTTTATTTTATACTACATACATTACATTAAATAAAAAGAATTGTATGTCTGCAAAAATCAGTTGTCAGTAAAAGCTGATATACAGCACAGCCATGATAGAATCAATATGGTGTATAGAAGATTAGTTTTCTTAAAGATTAATGTAAAAATTCCCTCTGCGCTTTTCTTCAGATTTTGCTGTGCAAACTGACAGAGGGAGAGAAAGACTGTCAGTTTAAGAGGAATTAAATACACAGAGTGCATATCTACAATGCAAAGGTAAAGGACAAAATATTAAATTTACTCGTATATAGTGTCCTTAACAGTGAACAAGCAGATAAAAAGTTAAACGCCTTCTTCAAGGTTATACAGAAAATGTGTGGAAAATGTCAAACAACACTGAACAGTAAACAGAGGCATTCAATTATTTCATCCTAGAGAAAATCAGAAGTTAAAATTGGCATCTTTCATATGCTGGGTGATGCTTGCATCCATTGTTCCATTGTTATTTTTAGTTTTAAGGTCCAAGGTCCAAGATCCCAAAAGGAGAGAGGCAGGATCGATACCCACTGTGCTACTATGTTCCCATATAGGTGTGTCACTCTTGGCACACATACCTAAGAGGGTCGTGTTAGGAAAATGCTTGTAACCTCTGTTCTAGAAGAGAACAGATTTATATTCAATTATTTATAAAACTGATTGTAATACCTTTTAGATAGATTGTGTATATTTATTGTTTTAAATGTATACATAAAAATAACACCAACAGTGAATTAGCATAGGTTTAAAAAGGATTTCAAAATGGCAGCATACAGAATGAGAAAAAGAAGAGTCTGACTATTCTAAAAGGATCAGAAGAGCTGATGATCTTACTAATTTTCCAGGGCCACTTTTAAGGGGAGAGAGTTGGAGTTACTAAAATCAAAGTAATCAACAAAACGCAGAAAACAAACATGTAAGTGCTTTCTGCTAGAAGAGATGCTTGACATTAGTTATCTATAGATTTTGGGTACTTTATAAGAGGAAAACTAATATGAAGGCAAGTAAATGGTAAAGTAACAATATGTTCCTGTGATTTTTCTAATAGAACATTTGCTAAGGGAAGTTTTAATTCTGTAATTAACACTAGAATCCCTGAAGCATACGAAACTATTTGTAATGCTGTGCCACCTTAAATTCCCTCGCACCTCCTCATTAGCGGCTTTGTTTTGCAAATGTGTCAATCAGCACAAGCAACAAGCAGCCTTTTATCCCATCCCCCACCAAGGCAGCTGAAGTCAAGTCAGATGCAAAATTCTGGGAGTGTCTGGAATTGTATAGGGTAAATAATATATCGTTATTTGGAATACAACAGTCTGTGTAAATGTAGGATGACAGGAAATGTGAGCAAGAAATGTTGAACACATAATTAAAACATAAACTTTTTTATGTTACTGTATAGTAACAATTAACAAAATGTTGATGTGAAGTGTATAATGTGTGAAAATTGAAGTCCAAATATCCAATAAACACTTTCACAAAAGATATAACAAAACAAGTATGCTTTTATTCAAGAATATAACCACAGAAAAAAAAAATATTTAATTTACATGTTACTGGTAATGTGTAAAATACTGAAGCTGAACTATTAATCAAAGTAGACATGAAGGCTTGGCTGGTGCAGAGGTAAGGACAGCTGTCTCATAATCAAGTGGTTGTGGTTTGATTACTATTATTGTAATATTGTTACTATTACAATATACAGTATAATAAAAACATACATTGAATTTAAGCCTGTAATAGCCCATGTAAATGTATGGTACTTGTAAAAGTTACCACTGAAGGGATAAAATCAGACACAAAAATGCAGATCAGTCATTTCTTCTTGGTGTCAGACACTGCAGTGTAAATGGTGGATGTTACTTCTCCTCGCACATAGACATTCACATCAACATGTCATTTGAATGATTTTTTTATTCAAGAATCCAAGACAAGAAAGAATTTAAAAAATTGTTCAAATTAAATTTTATTCAAGAATAAAACTGAATTAAAAAATCATTCAAATGACACCTTGATATGAATGTCTGTGTGAAGAAAAAGTACCATAAATTTACACAGGATGTTAAAGACTCACGTCAAATGCATGTTTTTGTTATGTGGTAATAATAATAGCAATAGCAGCTCACTACTCACAGGGCTAAATACAGGGAACACACAGGACTTAAACATATTACCTTGCCATTGCTAAACTGTAGCTTATCCAATGCGCCATCTGCATAGATCTGTGATGAGGCAGCATTACTACTGTGACAACTGGTTGAAAATGAGTTGTACAAACACACGTATGCAAACGTCTTTTATTTTGTAATGACTGATAGTAGGGCTTCAGCAACATGTCAATTGAGCAATTTCATTTTCTTCAGTTTTATTCTTTAATAAAATAAACTTGTTTTCAAGAAAAAGAAAAAGTTTTGACTTTTGTGAAAGTGTTTCTTGTATATTTGGGCTTCACACATCCTACAATTCATGTCAAAATTATGTTGTTATTACTATAACATATGAAAACATTTTCTCTGTTAGTCATGTGTTCAGCATTTCTTGCCTTGCATTTCCTCTGCTATTCTATATTTACACAGATGGTTGTAGACATGGAACACATATGAAGTGTGTGTAGTGTATTTCAAATTACGATATTTCATTACTTATATAATTCCTTACAAATGCATTGCCAGATAAACACTACAACACAGACTTAAACTGTGAGGACTGCAGCAGTGCGATGCCTTCATCTGACTGAATGTGGGGTGGGGGGTGTAGTAGGCTGTGTTCTCTTCTTGGTTATGTCAGGGAAAAGCCAAGCAAAATGACACCTTTTATTGGCTAACTAAAAAGATTACAATATGCAAACTTTCGAGGCAACTCAGGCCCCTTCTTCAGGCAAGATGTAATCAGGAAAATTTAAGGAGGTCACGGGCAACGAAAAAAAAATGTAAGCTTCAGGGATTCTAGTGTTAAATGCCGTCCTACTGCAAGCCGCAATCACATTTTGTCGACTTTTGTGAGCAGGAGGGGTTGAGAGCAGAAAACAGCTGTAAACGGTGACAAAACCCACCATTACGTTTTAGTTCGACTTTCTTTGCTAAAAGGAAAGTTATTTGTGTTGGTTTGACCGAGATTTCCATGTGCTTGCGGGTGTAATGAAAGAGCAAACAAAGACAAAAATGGCATCGACATCTGGTGAGAGATCGAAGTGAATGCACAAAGCAAAATACTCTGTGGATGAAGTTTTTGTATATTATCGCTGAATTGGACTGAGCTGTCGGACTCTGATTCTGAAGTAAGTGATCTGGAGATCAAGATCAAAAACAAAAGTGAGATACCAGCATCAGCGGATTGATCTCCAGCTAATTGTGGTGCCGAACACATTTGTGTAGATGAAGACCTCCACTCATAATGACATGAGGTACAAACCAGATTGCGTTCTACTGTGACCGCAAGCAATTCCAAACACTTTTTCCCTTACACAAGAAACGCATATATAAAATACAATATTATATGTATGTAATATAATATAATATAGTGAATTGCAAAACAAAAGGGGACTTTAACCAACATAAAGAAAACTTTACTTTTTGACTTTACTTCCATTAACTTTTAAACAATGTGTAAAAGAGAACATGAAAAATTAACACAAAATCTACAGAAAATCACATGACAAATCTAACGTTACAGAAAAAAATAAGTTAACTAAAGATACAACCTTTTTATTTTTGATAACATATCTATAAGCCCCCTTTTTTTGACTGTGCTAGAAAACTTTTACTCCATCTTCAAAGAAGGCAGTCACAAAGCTCAGATGAGATTGCAGAAAATTTCTTTACTTGCACAGGGGTACCAACAAATGTCTCAATCCATGGAGTGAGATATCAATTAAACAATTCATCTGACCAAAAATTCCACACAACCAAGGCTTATCTTTTAGTTTAATCACAAGCTGAGGAAATAATGACTGTATTAATTATTTTGAGTAGATATACTGTATGCATATTAAGAACACAGCTTAATCTATACTAATAAAAGGCAAAGCCCTCACTCACTCACTCACTCACTCATCTAATTCTCCAACTTCCCGTGTAGGTAGAAGGCTGAAATTTGGCAGGCTTATTCCTTACAACAACAACAACAACAACAACATTTATTTATATAGCACATTTTCATACAAACAGTAGCTCAAAGTGCTTTACATATTAAAGAATAGAAAAATGAAAGACACAATTATAAAACAAAATTAATCAACATTAACATCGAATAAGAGTAAGGTTCAATGGCCAGGGGGGACAGAAAAAACAAAAAAACTCCAGACGGCTGGAGAAAAAATTCCTTACAGCTTACTTACAAAAGTTAAGCAGGTTTCATTTCGAAATTCTACACGTAACGGTCATGACGGTCGACAACGTCTGCTATGTTGAACTTTCTTATTTATGGCCCCATCTTCACGAAATTTGGTAGGCGGCTTCCCTGGCTAACCGAAACCGATGTACGTACTTATTTCGATGGTATGACGTCACTGTCAGCCGCCATATTGAACTTTCCTACGTCGCTAATTCTTCAAATTCCCGTGTAGGTAGAAGGCTGAAATTTGGTACTTATTTTGGTGGTATGATGCCACTGTCAGCCACCATATTGAACTTTTCAACAGTCTTTGTTACTTATGGGCCCATCTTCAAGAAATTTGGTACGCAGGTTCCCAACGCTAACTGAATCCTACTTACGTACATATATACGTCCATAGCCTGCAGCTCAGTCACCGTGTGAGGTGGCATTGGGTCCCCCATCCCAACGCCTCACACGTTGTTGGCTGCCTGCCTATATAAGGCCGTCCGTTGCTCCAGTCTCTACATTCCCTTCCTTACTTCGCCACAGGATTCACGTCTCCCTGCTAATAACTACAGCCTTTTTATCTAATCCATGGCTTCTCCGCTGTTTTATTGTTCATTTATTACGATTATAGTTATTGTGTAGGTATTTTAGACTTAATTTACATTCTTCAGGTACCCATTTCCTTTATCATTCCAACCGTACCCCCATTAACATGTCTATCGAGGTGATCACCATCGATCAAAGAACTGTCACTTACCGAGCGGTTTCCATGCCCGGAGATGGGACCTATCTTTTCCATTCTCTTTGTTACATATTGCACGGCCATATCAGGCTCACTCTTGATATCTGGAGAAACATTGTGTCTTATGTATTGAATGACTGGGACAGGTTCAAGGTGTGGACTGATGACGGTACAGGAGATAATTATACTACACAGGAGCACTATAAGAGTGAAATGCTTAAGCCCTTCACCTATGCATCTGCATGTGAGTTGATGGCTGCCGCTGAATTGTTCGGTTGTCGCTTTCAAGTGTACCGAAATGGCCAAATATTTTACACCTTTGGACAACCGCAAATGCCTCTTAAACATCTTAGATTCACAGGTGACGATTTCAGTAGTGGACACTTTGATGTTTATGAATGTTTAAACTCTCAAAAGCTGGATATAAAGTTATCGATGAAACTGGTTGTATGCTTACAACACTTGACAGATGCCGAATGTCATTTCAACACAAGTCCTACAAATACTGTTGTATTACTATTACTACTCGTAATTGAAACAAACCATGAAACTCAAACCAATTATGACAGCAGCAATCCAAGCTGTGAGATTTGAAACAAGATTACTGTTCACATGGCCAACTGTACATTGCATGCTCAAGAGTAAGCTCAGCGCACAGCTTGGTCATATTACAACCGGAGGGCTGAACTAACAATGTGGTATACAAATAATTATTGGTATATTTTCCCTCAGTTTAAAAAGGTTTAATTTTCTTCTTAATAAAAATTTTAAGGCAGTACTTTGCCGCTGCGAAGCACGGGTATTTTGCTATTTTGCAAATAAATTAAACTTCCATTCTTTAACACAAAATGAATCAAAAATACTTTTCAAGTAATATGGAAAAATATCTGAAGATATAAAATTTTCACTCACATTAAAAATATGAAATCTCATGCTTACACATAATTGCATCTCTACTCCACATTACTCTCTGAATAGACTACAGTTTTTGTTTGCCCCAATCCAGCCATCTTTACAACTCTTTCTATGCCAGGCAAACTAAAAATCTTTCCCTGTATTTCTTATTTACTCAGACAGCACTTGCTCTGGTAGTGAGGGGACTGAGGACCAGCATGAAGCACTTGGAATGCAAAGTTTTTTTTCAATGATTAAGGATATTTTCTTTTTATATTGGCACTGTGCTCACTTGGCCTGGTGCAGATCCTTTAAAACTTAAGACAAGTAAAACAGAACAATAAATCTAAACTGGGTCATGCAAATTCTCCCTTTGCCCTCTTAACATTCTATCAACCACAGGTCATAATTTAGCATTTTACAGACTGCACTACCCAAAGGAGATTTTTTAATCTTACTGTTGACCCTAAAACTATATGAAATTCATGTCAGCTGCCCTTTAGTGATCTACATCCAGTTTACCAACGAGATCATTTCTGCTGCAAGAGTAGTTGCTGCATCACAAACAACTATGCCTACAATAAAGAGATATATCTGGTGTGTCTCTGGATATTTTAAGTATCAAATAAAGACCCTTGTTTCCTTCCACACATTTTAGTTGTGGTACTTCTTGAAAAAAGTTCACTCTAACCTATAGCAACAGGAAGACTCAAGGCATTAGGATTAAATACAAGCCTACTGTAGCTTATTTTACTTCTCTTGACCACAGCCACATTGATCTTTTTGTGTTCTCTTACAAGGATTCAAATACACCTTTGAAAGAAAAACTGAAGAAGCTAAACCTATTCTTAACCTCAGATCACACATTCTCCCTTATAGAAAAACTAATCTTTAACCTTTTACACCCACTCTGGTCTTTTATCCTTTTCATTTTCTCTGGCTTAGTCTTCTCTATTCCCGTACTTGCTATTTCACCTGGGTCAGGATTTAAGGGTTTTAGTGTTTGTTTTCTTTTTACAGATCACATATTTTTTCATATTGCAAATGAATGCATCAAATAATGTACAATGGATATGATTAAGCTCTTCATAGAGTAGATAGTAAACATAAAATGGCTTTGGCATCAGAAGGTAAAGGCTGACAGGTTAGTGTTTCTTTCTCTGTCTTAAGTGGCAATGTTGCACTTCTTTAGTTTAAAACAGGTCATAAGAATATACTGTCACAAATATACAGCAAAACAACACATCAGGGATTTAAATAGTACTAATTATTGTTATTACATTGGTATCCAACCCAAACCCACTTTATGCTCAACTCCTGCCTACTATAATAGATATCTGAATGCAACACAGTATGTTTTGCATATTCATTTGTGGAAGAAGGCATAGGTATAACCCTTTCTGAACGAATGAAAATGTTCATGTATTGTGTGGCTGGATGCCTGCTTGTCTCGTTAATTTATGTTTAGATTTCATCTTTATGTGTTAGTTTATCCCAGTGGCTACTGTCCTATGATCGTGTTTCTTTACTTATCTTCTTCTGATGGGACTTTATATGAACCTTCACCCTTGTTTTATTCATCTCCTGACTTCATTTACCTGGACGCCTGTGTCTCCTGTCTGTCCCTTGGATTCACAGCTTAGCTGTTTTTAATTTCAGTTCTTCATTGCTGGGCTTGGATTATTGATGCCTAGGAGTCATCGATGACTCATCCTGTCCTGCACAGGATGCTGACCCTGGCGCTTGGGCATTGGATACTGGATTTAATTTCTCCATTTTAAGGCTGAATCACTCTTTTCCCGTGTGTTCTAGGGAAGTAAATGCTGCTAACCTTCACACATTAACCCAAGCTCATCCTGGAAAAAGCTTTTCTGTGACTATCAAGGCTGTTTCCTGAACGCGAGATCAGTGACTAATACAACTCTTATCCTGTAAGACTTTATTACCCCATATAAACTGGACTTCTTTTTAATCCCTGAGTCTTGGATTGTTAATGGTGACTTGGTACCAGTAGATTATTAATTTTTGAACTCTCCTCATCAGTCTCGTCATTGGCATGGGCACTGTTTTGTAGCTTTGAACTGCTACTTTTCGAACTGTGGAACTCTTCTTCTTTGCTGTGTGCTGTGGTTTACAGGCCTCCTGTAATTAATTATATGTTCATTTCTGAATTCTCCAATCTCCTGGCTGCTATCATGCTCTCCTATGATAAAGTACTTATTATTGGCGATTTTAACATACACATTTGTTGGCAATCTAAATCTTTGGTTAATGACTTTTTATCATTATTTGACTCATTTGATTTTATCCAATATATTAAAACTTTAACTCATTTTCTCAGTCGCACCCTTAATCTCATTCTTACATGTGGTATTTCAGATAATAATATTGATATATGTGATGTTCCCTTTACTGATCATTTTTCTCTAATACAGGATTTTAATATTGCTGCTGACGTTACTACTACAAGCTGTGCCCCACACTATTCTCTCTTTTTAAATTTTTCTGTTATAGCTGACTTTAAGGGTGGCACGGTGGCGCAGAGGTAGCGCTGCTGCCTCGCAGTTAAGACGCCTGGGTTTGCGTCTTGGGTCCTCCCTGTGTGGAGTTTGCATGTTCTCTCCGTGTCTGTGTGGGTTTCCTCCGGGTGCTCCGGTTTCCTCCCACAGTCCAAAGACATGCAGGTTAGGTGCATTGGCGATTCTAAATTGTCCCTAGTGTGGGTCTGTGTGTGCATGTGTGCCAAGTTTGTTCACTGAAGATGGCATGGGCACAGACAATTCCTAACAAGTTATATTGAACAGATACTGAGTAGGCTTCACATTTGGTGAGCTATCATTTTGTTTGTTTTGCTGCATGTATGTGCCCCAACTGCTATGGTTATACTTTATAGACACTTTTTTCTGCTTTGGTAATGTACTACTCTGGTGTTCGCTGCATAATTATTCTAGAGTAGAGCATTAAATTAATATAACATTTTATTAGTATATTTTTCTATTATGATTACAGCATTTGCTGTAATATTCGAAACATTTAATGTGTTTATTGTGTGGTTTTATTTTTGTGATGTTTTTTGGTTATGCCTAGTTTGGCTTCTGAGTAAAAGGTCAATTTCTTTGACCTGCAGCATAGGATTTCTGCCCATAATGCACTTCTTGTTGCGAACCATGTGTTTAATCTAGTCTGTTGCTGCTGCTCATTTAATTTTAAATTTTAAAATGCTTTTTAAAAAAATTTTCAGTAACCAATATTTAATTGAGTGAATTCAATTTTATATTGGGAATTCATGTTAAAAAGTGTGAAGAATTGTGTTTCAGATTTACCCTGAGAGAGGGTTACAACTTGTACATTTTGTTTAATGATTGTAATTAAAAAGAATCTTCCACAACAAGAAATTGAGTTGGGGACCATCCCTGTATAATGCCCAATGGACAATGAATGCAAAAAAGGCAAAAACATGATCAAAGTACTTTACAGCAATTGACAATGGTAAATGACAAAGATGGCATTTTTATACAGTGAAAAAATGGCCCAGTGGAAATGAGTTGGCAGGAGATAGCGTCATAACTGTCAGATGGAAGTGAACATCAGTATCGGGAGCCAGAAGTGAGGTGATGCCGGAAGTGACGCCATCTAGATGGAGCCGGAAGTGACAGAGAGACGGAGAGAGAAAGAGGCGTTAGTACCGCATATCAACCCCTTGTCTTACAATATTTATATTTCACTCACCTCAGGGTTTGTTCACTGCCTCCTAAGTGCATGTGTATGTGTTTTCCTGCTTGACACATCCAGAAGCTGTTCCTGTCAGCAAACAGATCCTCAGTAGTCAGTACAAGCTATTAAAATGGCAGCAGTTGTAAGCATGTGCCCTCGGCTTATGCCTGAATGTACTGCTTGCACAAACAACTGCGTGTCAGTTGAAACAAATCCAAATCACACATCACACACATTTTTGTTGTAAAATATTTGAAATGTGATTTCTGTCTCTTTGATGAAGTAAATGAAAAATGTAAAAAATGCTCCAACTTTCAAAACAGTTCACCTAATCCTAGAATGCACTCGAATGTTACAGCATACATAAATTGTGTAATCTATTTAAAAAAGTATATTTTTCCACAATTACAATCAATAAACAAATAAACTAGAAAAAAAATCATAGTTTTCTGTGAAAATTTTTAAATGTGTTAATGTAAGTGAAACTTACTTTTTATAATAATTTATAATAATTGATTTGGGATATAATGTAGCTGTACTGTTATGACACTAAATAATACAATTATTTATTATGTTTTTTCTGATGCCCCTCAATGTCAAACTCCATCCATGAGACCAGAATTGACTGAAAATATTTACATTTATTTAAAAATATAGTTAACTGTGCAGGAATGTAGAAAGGTGCAATTTATTTATACAGTAGATATCATTAAATAGAAAAGATACAAAAATATTTGTAATTAATGCAAAGATGCCTTAAATAATTAAAAAATGATGACATCTTTTAATAATAGTTTCTAATAATATTTACTATGCCACATTGCCATATAGAGATATCTTAAAATTATTTTAATATTCTGTAAAATAGTTAATGATATATAAACTAATTAAGCTAATAAGGTTTCTTCATGTGATTTAGAACCAAAGCCATTGTCAAACATGCTTAATTCTGTTAAGGGTTACTGAGAAATTAGTATACTTGTATCACTAAATCATAACTTGGTTTAAAATAATTTAAGGGTAATTTGGCATGACCATAATGTCAAAGAGTAATGTTAAAAGAGGGCTGGCATCTGTGTAAGTCAAGACTTTTTTCTAACTTAAATATTAGGTGTAAAATATAATCAAGTACTGTATAAATGACTTTGGATTTAAAAAAAATAATATTCCTTAATTAGCGGATGTAGCACTCAAATATCCACAGCATTAAATAATGAAATTGTACACAATAGTAAAGAATTCCACAAAGTTCCATAGCAGTTGCCTTGCATTTTTGACCCTCCATTGCTTTTCATTTTGACCACTAAGGCAGCAGTTTTTGTTGGGCCTGAGAATAAGAAATGGAACATGCAGAATCCACTGATGTGCAAAATCAGAGGGATAGCACTATTAAAAGATTGTTTTTTTATCAAACTAGGATGGCAGCATCAAAATTAAACTGAATTTGAAAGTGGTACTCTCCTGTATTATGAAATGCGCCTAACGCCCAAAGGTCATGCGAAAAGACAGTTTCCCATCGGAGATTAACATCCATCCATCCATTAAACAACCCGCTATATCCTAATACAGGGTCACGGGGGTCTTCTGGAGCTAATGAAATTAACACAGTGTATCTAATCAAAAAAATCAAAAGTCATATCTACCTATTTAAAATAAAAAAAATAAAAACTACTAACTAACTTTTCCTGTCTGTAAGCCACTGCTGTGATCAAACTTTCACTCAGAAGTGACTGACAGTTCTTTCTCCCAACAGGCATTATTCCTTCATTTAGAATTAATGCCAATCTTTTTTGTACATTTAACTGATTTTGCATGTGCCACCTGTTAAAGATGCCACGTCTCTAATTTTGTAAGTGCTGCTTGTTCATGCTGCCACTCCTCTGTGTTACCTGTTAATATTGCAATTGCTCTAATTTAAAGGCTGCTACCCCTCATATTTTGTGTATGTCACCTCTAATTTTGTGCACACCACTTGGTTGAATTTTCTTGTGTTTGCCCTTCAGGACAACCATAGCAATTAAATTCAGATGATCATTTCTGATAATTACTGTATAGGAGTGCCAACATTCCTGATCTTCCCCAGCATGGTATTTATGTAAGACATGGGTGATATCAGGTTTTCCATAAGGTTGAAGGTTTAAGGCTACGTTTGCTCATCAAGCTTTGAGGTGACCTTTTAAGTCTAGCTGTTAACATAATATAAAGAAAAATTCTTGAACCACATACATCTTTAATATGCTAGAGAGAAAGGTTAGTAGTATAAATAGCCTCTATAATATGAAAAAAATAATGTATTGTACAGCTCATAAAAGATTTTGTTACAGTTTCTACAGTATTTTAATTGCTCCTTGACTTGTGTTAGCTTGTTGCCACAATGTGAGATTTTTTTTGTGGTTATTTTCACAGCTCTAACAGTCCCAGAGATAACCACCAAACAGTCAATTTCTTCCTATAAAAACCCAGTATGATAAATGTATGGACATATTGTGAAAGATCTTATCATTGTTCTTGTTCAAAAGCTTTTTTCTCAATACAATAGAATTCTTCTCAATTCTTCCTCTTAGTAATTTATTTTTTAAACATCTTATTTTACAAAAATATGGTTATTTTATTTCACTAATGTATTACTTTGTCCCATAATTTACTATATCCTCTATGTTTCATTCTTGCCCTGGACCTCATTCTGCATGTGTAGAATTTTAATATTTTTCTGCTGATATTATGCACAGGTAGTTCTTTCCTATTGAAATATTTACAGTGGCAGCCTTCAGCATGTGTTTAGCAGTAAACTTCACGCAAGCCAGAGGTAGAATTATTGTTATCTAGTATTGTTAAAATTGAAATCATATAAAAACCCAAAGTGTTCACAAACACGCACAGACACACACACACACACAAACAAACACATTCCTAGCACATGAGGTATACTAACTCATACATAAAGTAGGCACTTATTTTTGTCAAATTAAGAGCCAAGAACAACATAAAATTATTAAATTATTCAACTTAAAGTCTTTTATCAAGCACATCCATCTCCTATAAAATTAACCAAAATGATTCCAAGGCAAGATACAACCTGTGAACGCTGCAATCGAGCTCCAGTCTCACTAGGCCACGTTTTGTGCCTGCGCCAAATTAACATCATTCTGGACCAAAAAGTTTAAATGCCTTTCAGACAGCCTTGGAGTCACAATCACTCCTAATCTATTAACAGCTGTGTTTGGCGTACTCACAGATGGGCTTAAAGTGGAGAAGGACAAACAAATTGTAATTGCCTTTAGTTCACTACTAGCATGTACACTTATCTTGCTCAACCGCAAGAATCCTAAACCTCCTCTGTTAAGTTAATGGGTAACGATAAGTAACTGATGTTATATACTCTTTGAAATTGGAAAAAAAATCGAATTCTCAATTAGAGGATCTGTGCAAAACTTTTTTTAAAACCTGGCAGGATCTAATCAGTAACATTTCAGAATAAGCAATTATATTTGGGAAAAGGTTTCTCTTTATTCTTTTCTACTCTCTTTTCCTCTCTTTCTCTTGGATGGTGGTTGAACTGAATTTAGTTTTGCTAAGTTGCTTGATTTTAATAATTTCAATTTCAAAAATAACCAAATAAAAAAGTTCCTAAAATGGGCATTTTCACTACATCAGTAGCATCAGTCTGTACAGAGAAAAGCAACACACAAATCCGCACAGAACCACTCTGGACCAATGTATAGTTGTTAAACAAGAATAGCCAATAATGTGCAATATTATTTTTCTCAAGCTTGCCAGAGAAAAATTCAACAAAAGACGCAACTCCACTTAAGCAGTCATCTACCACCCCTGTACTGAGCCACTGAGAAAATACCCAATTTAAAGAAAACATTCTGCAAAGTCATTTGTTTTGATCTTAGTTTGCCAAATTACTCAGTTTTTCACACCTTCACCAAAACAAATGTGTCAACCACTTTATACAGTACATGTATGTATTAGCTTGCAACTTCTAGCATAATAACTTCTAGCATTTTTGAAATGTTATAAACATTTAAACGAGACGATTTTCAATAATCGATTACAAGCATGGGTTGTTGTGCCATCTGGTTAGGCATGCTGAAGCCAAGACACCATTCTTTAGTCTGATCGTTGTCATTGAGCAGTTTGCATGTTCTTTCCAGTTATACATTTTTTTCCTTCAAAGCTTGTGCACATATTGATTCTCAGCTCCAAAGTAGACCCCCTATTAGGATGTGTGTGTGTGTGTTTCTAGTGTATTCTACTGTACAATGAATTAGCCTTACATTTAGACTGACTTGCACTCTGTGATATCTGGAGTGTCTCAACAAATCCTAGCTGATCACCCAGATTTTAGAATGTAACATTACTGTGATCTGCATTTTTATTCTGTTGAAGACACCACAGCTTTGAGGGTTTCAGACAGACTTACCCTGTAATAAATAGGCACCCTGCCCAAGGCAGTTTGTGCTGGTGTCTGTTCCCGTTAATTATAATCGTGGTGGAATATTGATTCCTTATGCTTGTGTGCTTCAAAATAAAACAGGGGTATATAAATAAATTTTATTTGATGTCATTTCACTGGCCTCTACGGTGAGAGAGTTTTGGAATGGTACACCTTACAGACACGCCACATCCTTCATGGGTAAGTCTGCTGCAATAGTGGGAGGGGAAGTGCAGAACAATGGAAGAGGTGCATGGCTGCAGCTACAAACATGAGTGCTATTTTGATGCGATCATGTGAACTGCAGAGGATCAGAGGATGTGCTATGTTAGAGATTGGGGTATTCATGTTGCATATTTTTCATCTTGTTGAGAGGAGATTCAGAAGAATGCATGACAATAAGGTTAGGACATGTAGATTTTTGTTATCCTAGAGGGAAAGTTATGAAGCCAACTGAGGAGACTACCAAGGAGGCTACACATAGGAAAAGCCACAAAACCAGATGGAGTCAGTCTTTAATCTTTTAATCTTTAAAGGCATGTGCTGACCAACTTTGTGGTATCCTGTTCAGTCTGTCACTAAAGCTCCAGAAGGTTCAGCTCCTGTGGAAAATATCCTGTATTGTTCATTTCCAAAGGACGCAAGTGCGTCTTCGCCTAGTGACTATAGACCAGTGTCCCTTACTATTCATATCTGGAAGACCTTCATGAAGTACATGAATCCTCTTGTTAAAGACCACTTGGATGCACTTGATCAGACAAGTGGAAGATCCATCTGCTCCACTGGCTTATTGCCATCTGGACAAATTTGGCAGCACTGTAAGACTGTTTTTTAATTTCTTAAAGTGCCTTCAGTACCATCCAGCCATCCTTTTTAAAGGTTAAGCTCAGTGATATTTACATGGATAAGTATAAGGTGTCTAGGATAATGGACTATTTGACGTGAGGCTCAAAAACTGCTTTTCTGATGTACCGTATGTGAGCAACATTGGAGCACTGCAAGGAACAATCCTGTCTCCTTTTCTCTTTACTCTGTACACTTTGTACTAAAAGTGTAAAACCAGGTTGTATCAAATACAGAAATTCTCAGATGATTAAGCTCCAAATGGGTTTATTGTTAATTGGTATGAGACAGAGTAGAGGTGTCAGGTGGAGAATTTTATTTCATTGTGCAAAGGGAATTGTCTGCAGTTTAACATCATCAAAACAAAGGAAGTGGTTATTGACTGCGCTGGTCACTTTTCAGGGAGTAGTTGTAGAGGTGGTACATTGCTACATTCAACGATGACACGCTGGACTGGTCTTGTAATAAAAAGGAAATACTGTAGAAAAAGCAGACTCTTTTTTTTCTTAGGAGACTGTGTACTTTTAATGTTGTTAGTGACATCCTTTATATGTTCTACAAGTCAGTGAGTGATTTTCTATACTGTGGTGTGCCGGGCCAGTAACATCACTTAAAGACAGGCCCACTGAATCAACAATCGAATTAAAAAGTCAGGTTCAGCCAGGAGTGGCACTCTGGAGCTCCAAAAGGTAGTAGCAATGAGAGAATTAAAACAAAACTGAGGGCCATTATGTACAATGCCGTTTAATCCTCTTTCTGACGCACTGGGTACTTTCAACCATCAAATCATTCAGCAGACGTGTGTCAAGAAACGCTACTGGGGCTTCTTCATACCAATGGCAATACACCTTTACAATATATCATTGTGACTATGACCACTCTTTTTATCTTTGGCCAAGTTAGACATTTTTCTTTGTTGTTAGTATTTCTGGTTGGTATTTCAGGGGAGATGTTGTTTTCATTTATAATATATTTTATTATTTAGGTAGAAAACAAAATATTCTCCTTGGGAAGTCCTATCTGTCTATTTATATGGAATAGAATTAATGAAATGGAATTAGCAGCTAAAAATAAAACAAAGAAATGTAAGAGGATGTGTCGCACTTTCTCACCTGACTGACACAGGAAGTTTGACCTGCTCCATTTCAGACCTGGGCCAATTCGCCCCACCTTAAACAACCTGGCAGCTCTGAATTCCCCCAGGAGCATCATATCGATGCTGAACTTAGCTTAGACATCTGTTCAACAGGCTACTACCACCCAGGTCTCCTGAGCTCAAGTGAAACTTCAACCTCAGCCTCCTGTGAAGCCAGGATTAAAGACGTGCCACCGTGTCTGGTGAGAGCCGGGCTTCCAGGTGTTGTTCTCAAGGCTAAGCTTTGTGCATTTGTTCATGGAGTGAAATGAATAATAGGAGGTGTGCAGTCTGTAATGATTGTGCCTTATTAACAATTGTGTTACTCGATGATGTCAGGTTTTATTTCTTTTATGAATATGACAGAATGCAGTACTGCATGTCTTAGTTTGGTTCGTGCTTTCTGCCAGATTTACCCAGAATAGACTTTGCACCTCATGTTACAAACCTGTTAATAGAAATAAAAAAAGTGTCAACGGCTGAAACAATAGCAATAAACTCATACTGAACAATTGTGTTTTTTAATTTAAAACTGTTACATTAATATTTGATAAGAATGGTGTTGAAGGACAACAAGGCACCAGACAGAATTATCAGTTTCCCATACCCCATTTAGCTGTTAAAATCAACTCTAAAGAGGATAGGTACCCAGGCCCTATTGACTGCATTACTACATTTTGAGTACTCTCAGTCGCATTTGAGGAGTGTTGGGAAAGTTCACATGCAACTTGTCTACCAGTATCTTTAGCACTGTAGCAGTAACAGAGCACTCTTAAGTAAGGTAGTTCCTTAGTGGCAGCTGTCTATATGAGAGGAACAAGAAATGCTTTGTTAAACAAACCTCGAGAAGATTTGAGACAGAGACTGGAGATTTGCAGAGGTCTAGATAGATATGAGCTCCATGTAAGAGCAGGCTCTTGTCCTGTTGGTTATAGGAAATATGCGTATTTGTTGTTTATGAGACATTTCCCATCACCCTATTTCAGAAAAGGATTGCCTTTGGAAAAAACAATACTTTGTTTAATTTGATTGAAGAGAGAATGTCTTTATGTTGTGTAAGAGTCATATGGAAAGAGCTCCTCAGCTCTTGTTGGGTTGAGATAGAATCCTGGTAAACTAGATTCTTAGGAAATCTGAAGGAAGTACTGAATGGACTGAGACCTGAGGACAATGCTGTAACATATATATCCTCTATGGTGGACAACTGCTGAAATCATGAACCCATTAATGCCCATGAACATTATGGTATTTTTTTAAAAAAAGTATTGACATATAGAATAATACTGCATACTAATTTCAAAAATACTTGATCCACTTCTAACCTTACAGCATCAGGCAGAAGGAAAAAAACACCCCTAAACCATCATGAGTCCATCTTAGAATGTAAATTTCAAAACCATTGAATGCAGCTCTGGCTCCAGATCAAAATAGTAAGGGTACATTTGAAATAGTTGGAGGGGCATAGTGTGATAAACTCCCAAAAATCCATAAAGTATCATACATGATTGTGGGGGATAGATCTTAACATGATGTTTGGCGCTTAGCCAGATTAAATGACCCAGGAATGCACCAGTGAACATATACTTGCACCAGTTGTGGTCCCCGGGGGCTGGAGCCCAGCCGGGACGCTCAGGAGGACCAGAGGAGGGCTTGTGCCTCCTCCAGACCGAGAGGGGGCGTCCGTCCTGGTTATACTGGAGGCCTCGGGTAAAAGGCTTGGAAGCCCAGCCCTGTTGGGACCCGTGGCCACCGCCAGGCGGCGCCCCATTGCCTGATTATCCCAGGGGAAGACGACCGGGGACACCCGGACGGCTTCCGGGTGCGCAGCCGGCACTTCCGCCACACGTGGGTGTGTTCGCGGAACATTGCCGGGAAGCAGCTGGAGCCCATCCGGGTTTGTATAAAAGTGGCCGCCTCCCTCCAGCCAGCAGTGGATGTCGGGCGGTAGTGGACAGAGCTGGAGCGAGGACTGGTGGCGGCCAGGAAAGGCACAAAAGACTGTGAGCCTGGACAATTGGGGAATCGGTGCAAGAGGCACTGGGGTTGTGTGAGCACGTGACTTTTGTACATAATAGTTGTAAATAAACAGTGTGTGGTGATAATATGATGTCCGTCTGTCTGTGTCCGGGTCAAAGTTCACACAGTATATATTAATTCACTGCACAAAAACAACAAAGTGTTTCTGTGTAAAGGTTTTGAAGTCTGCATCTGCCATTTGTTCAGTGTTATTTTGGCTATTGTGAAGAAATGAAAAATATGTTTGTACAATGGGTGGTTTTCTTTTCTGTTAGGCAAAAAAACAGGTAAATAATAAATGTGAAAAGCCATTAGATAAAGGGGCAATAGGCACCCTTTGTTGTGATGTGTGATAAGTGAAAAGGCAAATTTCCTGAATAATTCTGTTACAGGATATTGTTGATACCTTTCTACAGGACCTAGATATTTATCTGTCTTGCAAAAGAGTCACCTGCTTTGAAGATTAAATTGCTTTGTATTTCATTAACATACAGGATTGTGATAACAGAACGGCTTGCTTCCTTGGAAATGTTTGTATGTACCTGGTTTAAAAATTAACATGTTCTCAGGACATTGGTTTCTAATCAGCATACAGTGGTATATGTATTTCTTGATAGCTGACAACAATACTCATTTTTTAACCAATTGAAATGTGTTTACCCTATTGATAATGTAAGGAAATTACTATGTAGCATTGTTTAATTGATCATCATGTTGATCCAGGCATAGACTGAAGCAGTTACATACTTCTGGGCATTCAGTGGTGTAGAGGAGATGGTCCACTGAGAACGCAGTCAAGATCATTCACACTGAGAGCAAGTACTCGCAGGCAGATGAGGAAATGTGGCTGACAAGATGCAAGGCAAATGGACAGTGACATCTACAGTTTCAACAGAGAGATGGCAGGTCCAACAAGGGAGGGAAGACTCATGGCAGGACCGAGAGAAACCAGTGGAAAGAATCAAGCCTTCTGTTGGGAAACAAGCATTCAGTGAACAGAGTGTTGGAAGATTAAGTGTTGTATTAACACAGTATGCAACTTGGACTTTGCAGCACCAAATGTCGTATCCTCCAATGTGATGTCTTAACATACTTTAGAGTGTGGACTGCGTGTTTTTCTTTTTAAAAAGGTTTTCGCTCCTGACATTTTTAGTTCTTTTGTACTTTTATATTCTTGGTAGATTATACAGTATATTGTCTGGTGTAATACAAACTACTGTTGTTTTTTTTTAGAAACTGCTATCATGTTTACTCATCACCCAATTAGCTTTAAATTTCAAGAGTTCCCAGACTCTTCATAAAACTGGCTGGCATAGTCAGATATTTCTTAGATTACCTATAAGTGTGACCTAGACACCTGTCATATATATTTGGAATAAACAGTATATGCTTAATGGTTTTAGTTGGTTTTTATTTTCAAAAAAAAAAAGAAAGAAGGAAAGTCAGCTATTGCTTTCAGCAGCAGATCATCAGCAACCATTCATTTCTTCTGAGCCACCAACAAATACAATCTACATGTACAAACTGATATAAGAAATTTAACAAAGGGGTTTTCAGGTTGCCACACCTGTTTATTTTTCACACTTGCCTCCTCAAAATTACACTCGGCATGACTTAGCTCTCTCCTGCTTGTACCATAATTCCCCACCTTGTAAACAGCACTTTTGTTATGTATTGGCCTATATTTATGTGTATTTTGTTTCATTGTTATTTTTTTATTATTACAGTATTTTTATATTTTAATGTATTTTCCATTACAATTGTAATTACAAACTGGCTCCTTACATGTTCTGAAATTCTGTGTGCTTTGTACTTATTTTAGGACTTTTCTGGTTAATTTGCCAGCTCTCCTTGTTTGGAGCCTGCTAGGCCAAAAGCCAGCAGTTAACAGTGAGGAGCAGCTGGAAGAGGTGTGAGCCTTCCATGTATTTATATCCTGAAGGCCAACCTATTTGTTATATTTAATACTCCACATTACATCAACTTTATTTGAGTCTCATTCCAAGATTTACACTTTTTTTCTGGTTGCGTTAAATTTGGAGAAATACAGTACACACTTAGCAAATATAGTTATTTTTAATTTTCACTAATAACAATAAAATAATAATGAAACAATGTTTAATGTCGCAAATCAAAAATGGCCAGGCTTTTCTGCAGGACTACCGAACAGCAATTCGTGTGTAGAAAACAATGTGGGA
Organism: Polypterus senegalus; assembly: GCF_016835505.1. Lineage (NCBI taxonomy): Eukaryota > Metazoa > Chordata > Cladistia > Polypteriformes > Polypteridae > Polypterus > Polypterus senegalus. Next base: position 151,292,648 of record NC_053160.1, on the reverse strand, counting down.
ATATTAATGCAAACATCTGTGGTTTGCCGCAGCTTGATTTTCAGACTTGCTCCACAGTTCTTAAATTCATTGACAGGCCACATGGGCAGTGGAATATGGATCGGGAGATTTATATAGTCAAAAAGAAAAAAAGCAAAAGTAAAGATTGGTAAGTCAATATTTTGATGATCAAAATAAAAATGTGAGACAAAATTCTTTGTCATTAAAGAAATCTAAGAGAAGTCAAAATCAGAGGTCAATAAGGGCAAGTAAGGCTTTTAGACACAAACTAGAACACTGCAAAGCATGTGACATTACCTTACAAAGTGCTGCACTTGTGATATCAAATGGAAACATTGCCACAAAATGGTTGTGTCCACACAAAACAAAAAGTTGATACGTTAGCACAAAAAACATCTACTATATAATAGAATACTAAAGACTATGTGTCCCATCCCTCTGAACACTCTGTTTCGTCGGCTTTGCTTTGGTGATGCAAGTGTGAGACAGATGAGGAAGAGAAATGGCATGGGAGGCATAAGGAGAGTCGCCTTCACACATGACAAGTATACAAGTGGACAGGATGTGAGAACACTGCCTAGAAAATACTGACAGAGTCTAAGAAGTCGACTTTACAGAAACACGCTCAAGAGAGGGAGCACCAGTGGGGACACATTCACACTCACAGGCGAATAATCAAAAAAATTGTAGCTGAAAGTGCACATAATGCAAGAGATGACAAATATTTTTTAAATTAGTCATTTAAAGTGGCTGGTAATGATAAGAAAAATAGAAAACATTTTATACAAAATATACTAGGAAATCAATGATCAATTTAGTTTCTCTGAAGTAAAAAACCTTCGTATCAGTGTTTTAAATAATCCTAACAAAGATGCCAAAAACAAATAATATCATTTGAATATACTCAGTTCAGTGCTGCCTCACTGACAACATCTACTGACAGAGGCTATTTTGCAGTTAGTAGGCCAAGAGGGGCAAGCCCGCCAGTTCTGCTACAAATGTTTTGGGCATTTTTGAGAAGAACCATTGTCACAAAAATAAATAAAAACTAAACGACAGCTCAGATTTAATTTTTCACCTTGTTTTAGGTCACAACATCCATCCAGCCCAAATGTTAAACATATCTGAATTGCATTGATAGATGATATTTTAAATAGCTACTAATTGTAAGACAGAGTATACTGACATATTTATAGTGGAAGCAAATGTCTACATGTTAGATCTGTAAGAATTTAAGAGATAATGTTTTGTGTAAAATCTATGTTACATTATGCCATTTCTAGTCGTGGAGTATGTCAGAAATGCTGACCACAGTTGCTGATGTTGCTGCTATGCCATGTGGATTTAAACAACTGAAAATCACTGGGTATGTCACATTAACCAATTCAGTACTGACCTTCCAGAACACTCCTATTCATAAATTTTTGTGACGGAGGTAGTAATGAACAAAGCATTGCCAGGTGTAGTGAGATCAGCTGCAATCTCACCCCTCTTTTTTTTCTAGTCTGTCACTGCACATAAAACTGAAAACATCAGATAGAAAAGTTTCTCTTCTGTTGGTAAAGTCCAAAACACATGGGGTCCTTATTCCTCGTCACTGCAATATATAAATTGTACTTTCAGGCAAACATTCATTGTTTGTCAGCTCTCATGCACAGAGAGCCCACCCCATGACTGAAGACAAAATCATACCTTTTTTATTTTGTCAGAGCAAATCGTGGACTAGTTAGAGTGAGTTGTTGGGTATGAATGCCACATTATGCATCTGGGTCGTGGGAGTGTGCTGCCAACTCATGTAAATGAATACTACTGGAAACATTGCCTAATGTGAAATGGCATTAATGTTCAGCTGCTTCTGCACACAACTTTGTTTAATTTGGTAAAAAGGCTCACTATAAACACTACTGTCTCACAGCTCTAGGAGACTGGGCTGGTCACACATGTGGAGCGTGTACATATTTGAGCACGTTCTTCCCATATCTGTGCAATTCCTCCCCTCGTACAACAGTTTTCTTTCTGATCCCAAAGATGTCCATCATATGTTAATTGGCAACTCTAAACTGGCACAGGATAAGTGAAGTTCAATATGGAAATGTGTCTACTTTGTACTCAGTACTGCTGGGACAACTCAGTTCTTAGATTAACTCAGTTTGAAAATGGAGTGACTGTGCTCAATAACTAGGAATATTTTCTTGATATAATATTCTGTTACTTATAGAATACTACATATTGCGCTGATCTGTAATCTCTTTTTACTGTGCACTGAGTAAAAAACAATTTAAAAACAACTTTTTTAAACCCTGTGAATACAAATGTTTTTTTTTTTTCATTTTTTTAGAAGTAAGAGCCTTTTCACTGTCAAGCTGTACTGTACCATCCCCTACCAGCTCACCTCAATTAGCAGACTCCAAACAAACCCTAGGAACTATCAGGTTTTGCCAGAGGGTTCTCCATTTTCCTTTCTTTTTCTTTTCCTCTTGCTCTTTGTCTATGTACTTCCTGATCCTTCACCTTTGTTACCAAAGCTTACCCTTTCTAAAACTGATTTAGCAATCCAAAACTGTGAGCAAGAAAAGCTTTTCCTTTAAGCTGTTCTTTTAACAGCAGATCTCCCTCAGGCTGCATTTCCCTTCATTCCGAGCTGCATTGACCTCATTTTTTAACTGAAAATGGGGCTTATTTTCTTGTTCATTTTTAGTCTTCTCTATGGAGAAAAAGCCACTTTTAAATATAGGTCTTGATTATTACCTAGGTTCAATCAATTTAAATGTAAGCAAATCAGAAAGCAAACAAAACTGAACAAGTCAACATTTTATTAATTAATAAAAAAGGATAACTCTGATAGGTTAACAAAAAGCAAAGTATAAATTGTAAAAAAAAAAAAGTCACAGTCCTAAATGGTACCTTATTGTACAAAAGTGAACATTAAGTCCACAAAAGGATTTAATGTCTTGTGAATAAATGGGTAGAGTGTAATTGCATAATAATGTTGTGATTTATTACTTTCCTCATTAATCTGTGTTATGTATTAATGTTGAACAGTTTCCATTATTTATTGCTGTCTACTTTCTTTGCGCTGTTTTACAAAGCAACATTAAATAATTTCAATATCTACTTTTGTTAATACCAAGAGGGCAATACAACATTTTGTTTTCACATAGAATTAAAGAAATCAAATTCACAGCCTCAATATTTAAAAAAGCCAATTGGTTTTAAATCAAAAAAGGTCTGGTGCATTTCTTATACTGAGGAAATATACTTCACTGAGTTGACTGGAAATTCTCATACATTTCCATGGTGGAATTCTGATGCTTGTTTAATATTAGCAAAACCTGTTATTTTTTATTCTTTTAATGTCTGTGTTTAACATGGAATTACAGTGGTGCTTTTGATGATCAAAGTAGCACATCTCAAAGGACTACATAAACCTTTATTAAAGTGAACTGTAGCTGGAGTCCTGTGTCAGCCACCAAACCTTCCCTAAAACTACTGTATAATGAATATACAACATGTCAGCAAAAGAGCCAAATCCTCTGAGCTCAGGTGCAGCGTGGCAGAAGCAAATGCTAAGTACAGAGGTGCAGCAAAAAACTGTTAATGAACAGGCACTAGAACATCTGAATCAGAGGTGTACTGAAGTGCTTGCATTGCTGTGATTAATGAGTACTAGCCTTCTATAATAAGCACCAAAGGGACTGAAAACATGAAACCTTTTTTACCCAGGAGTTCCTGCAGACAGGCATAGTTGTAAGAGTATCTTGAAAAGTAGGTCTTTACTTTTCTGCAATTACAGCTAATGGCTTATCTACTTTATTACAGTATCATGCTTAATTTCTCTATTAAAGTTTTTATTAAATGAGACCAGGTTTTAATTCACACAAGCCCTTATTTTTCATGCTAACTTAACATTTCTGTTCTTGTTTTAAGAATTTCAAAAAATGGCCACAAGCTTTTTTTTTCCCTTTCAAAGGCAGTATGCAATAAGAACATCAAATGATGAAATGGAGACAGATACCACATTAGATTTTGGTACCTTTTATTGATTTGACTTTTCACACAAAGCTGAAGGTGACTTTCCTGTATCTAATTCTGTGCATTGTTTCTTGAGCTGTTAAAAAAAATCATGTTAGAAAATAAGGAAAGGACGCAAAAACATTGATTAAAAAATGCCAATTTATGTTTTCAGATTTATCTTTAATTAGATATGCATAATGTTGCTGTATTTCAAACTATTATACCATTATTTTTTTCGGTCAGCAGCATATTCACACATGACACACATCACTTCAATGTGCATTAAGCAAACAAAACTGACATTTAATGTGATATGATATACTGACGTAAAGTGTGTACCTTTGCAACCCGAAAAATTTTCATTATACTTATATTAAATGCTAATATCAACTCCAGTATAGTACCTCATCTGCATAACATATTTCACTCAGCTCTTGCCACTTTTCATAAACTGGTGACATTTTAATGAAGCCATGAATTTAGTTGGATTCAGAAACTTCTAGTTTGGGAAGGATTTCTGTTATCTGTCCTTGAATTCTTTTAATTTGTTTTTGGAATTATATTAAATACAAAAATGTAGAAGGTCTTTTTGTTACAGATAAAAAAATGTAGTAAATACAGAGTACTGTATATGTTTTTTCAGCCTTTGCCATACTCCCCTAAATTTCTTTACTTCCATTTGCAAATAAATGCTAATTAAACATGCAGATAATAAAAGCAAACCATCTACATAAGGTATATAAAAATAAAACTGCTAACAAAAATGAATGATTGGGATTAGATTTAAAAAGAAGCACCATACATTTTATTAAAAGGGTTTTTACTGTAATAAATCAGGAGTAAGACAATTCTTATACCACCTGCACTTCAGAACTGGTAATCCTTCTGAAGCTAAACATGTTTGTGCTCCGTCAGCAATTAGATGGGAGACTAACTAGTAAAAGCTTGGGTTGTCGCTGACCCTGTGGTATCTGTGTGGATCCCAGTGCCCTAGTGCAGTGACATGAACATTGTGCTGTAAACATTGGTGCCTTACATCTTATATCTGTCTCAGTTATACATCTCATTCTTTGGATGAGATGTAAAACTAAGATTCTGACTCAATGTAGTCATAAAAGATTCCTGAGCATGTTTTGAAAAGAGCAGGGTGTTTTCTCAATGTCCTGGCTAAATTGCTAACCATGGTCTGGTCATTCTGTCCCACCCAAATCATTCTCTGTCCCATACCTGTTAATTATTTCTCCCACCCTTACACAACCTCATACGTAATGTGTGGTGAACATACTGCTGCATAAATGGTTGCCATCATATCGTCTGGGTGGATGCTACACATTGGTGGTTACTGAAGTGGTTCTCAATTGACCATGTAAAGCACTTTTATTGTCTAGATGTAAATGTATTTAATTATTTATTATTATTATTTGCAGTTTTATTATCATTTTACTAGCCACGGTGCCTGTCAAATATAGGTAATAAGATAATTAAAAAATATTTGCAATCTCTTGCCCTAGGTGTACCTTCAGCGCCTTTCTCCTGTATTTGTGTATGTGAAGGTCTCTTCACTGGAGCTCCCTTTGTCCATGTTCCTATAAAGCCTGCTTCTCAGACTTTGTCTTTATTTTTGAAGTGCCTTTCTCTCCTTCTGTCCGGTTTTATACTCATTCATTATGCCTCATATGCCTTTACTCCTCCTTGTGCATCTCATACTCACACTTCCTTTTCTGTTGAGTCAACAAAACCAAACTGACCAATCAGATGGCTCAGGGGGACTGGACTCACAAACCTTAGTGTTTTATTAAATAGTAGACTAGCAAAATACCTGCGCTTCACAGTGGAGAAGTAGTGTATTAAAGAAGTTATGAAAAAGAAAAGGAAACATTTTAAAAATAATAACACGATTGTCAATGTAATTATCATAGGCTTATTTTACTATTGAGAGTGAATGATTGTAAAGTGTTTAATTTATGATTGTAAATGTTGTGTATGAGAAATACACATTTTTAGGATGTAAGGATCTCTTTGTAAATGATGTTTGCAGTTCTCCCTTTAGGTTGTAAAATGACCAAGCTGTCTGCTGAGATTACTCTTGAGCATGCAACGTACAGATGGCCATATGAGAAGCAATCTTGTGTCAAGTCAATGGCAACCTTTTTTAGAGTCTTGCCCTGTGACTTATTTGTTGTTATAGCAAAGCAGACCGTTACTGGAAATTGGAGGTGTCTGGATCGGAATCAGTATGGGTGAGGTTTAGAGGTAGCCTGAAAGAAGAATGAGCAGTCCTTCCACCCTGGAAGTGGTGTAATAAAGAAGAAGGGAGCAGTGAGCATGACGAACAACTGAGGAAAGTAAGGAAGTGAGTGAGGAGGCACATGAGCGCGGGATGTTGTTAATGTATATAGGCAGGGAGCCAGACAAGTGGTAGGTGCACAGACAGCGGCTGTGCAGAAAAAGGAAGGGCAGCCCTTGTGCTTCTGTGCTGTGAAATAAATCCTCTGTTAACAGAAATAAGGAATGAAACCGCCAAAAGGAGAGGTCAGTTTCCAAAGTTCCTTACAGCATAATGGTGAGAACCACCAAAAAGAAGACGTTATTTTCGAAAGTTCATTACGGGGCACGGCGCAAAATGAAACATACTTAACGTTTGTAAGTACAGTGTAAAGCATGAGCATAGGAAATGTGGGCTTCCTACGTATATTGGAAGTCTCAGAAATAGTGAGAAGGAGTTTCCCCTATCTGTATATACAGTTTAGGGGTACACCTGTTTCCTCCCCTTGGGTGTTGCAATAGGACATGAAACATACTTAACTTTTGCAAGTACACTGCAAGGAATGAGCACGCAAAATTTCAGCTTCCCACCTATATGGAAAGTGGGAGAATTAGGAAAGTGGGAGAATTAGCTTTGCCTTTTTTATGTATAGATATTCATACACATCCTGAACATTCTGTCATATTTTCTTATTTCCTCATATTGCTTTACTGTCTCACACGCTGTATTTGGCCTTATATGGTGGGTACCCAGGTATGTTGTTTGTTTCCAGCAAAGAAATTTCACATGGTGAATGATAAGATGTTAACAATTTACAAAGTATACCATAATGTGTGTCAACGTTTGCATGACACCTGCTTTATATTGACTGCAATGCAGCTTTCACAGCTATTTCAATAAGAGATATTCAGCAGGGTTAAGGTGTTTTTCTTTCTTTGATACTGTTAAGAGAAGAAGTGATGATAATTTTGTCAATCTCTGTTTTATACAACCATCAGGACACCCATATGTGTAGCATGTTTGCTATTTAATAATCTTTTGAATGACTTTCTGTATTGGCTGATCATTTTAAATGTGGTAATTTGAGAAACTCTCCAAGAATGCTCTCTATCAAAAGCACCATATCAAAGAAAAACAGGAAATTCTTATTCATAATTGCACTTTGGCTTACTCTAACCCTTTTCATATATGGCAGCTGGTTAGGAGTTTATCTTTTAACTGCTAACATGCACAACCTAACCCTGAGTCAAGTGCTAGAGGAAACTGCTGCTCGATAATGTGATATTATGTATTACCTCAGAAGAGCTTGCAGATATGTGTGATTCAGTCATATAAAGTTTTCAGTGTGAGCAAAGTACCATGCAGAATGACATGAAAGAAGCCCAGGATAAATAAAACAGAAGCTCACAGGAGTTTAAAATTTGATAAGTTTAATTGAATCTCATAGCAAAATGATTAAAAAACCTGAAAACTATGCAGCATCCTTTGGCATAAAGATAAATATTTAAAACCAAATTCCAATGATTTTTTTGAAAATATTTCAGCTAGCCATCTTTTCATTCTTGGACAAGTACTCTGACAGGATTTAGGCCTCAAAGCATGACTACCTAGCTTATGATCTCTGATTTTACTTTAATTACTTAATTACTTGGACCACAAGGTGTCCTTGAGAATTTCTTAATTTAACTTAAGGTCTAGACATTTTACCTAGTTATTTAAACAGATGTTAATTTTATCAGCACAGAAAGCTTCACTACAGTCTTGCGTCTCCTAACCAACGACAAAACAGTGGCTAATGTAATGGGCATTTAAGGGGGTCAGGGGGTCAAAAGGGCCCATGGCTGGTACATGCTTTTCCCTGGAAACCCAAGGTATATTATTTTTCAGTGTTTCTGTATTTGTGTTAATGGATTAGGACTGGAATTACCAAGGCACAACAAGTAATGGTATTGTTGCTCTCCACAAATGTTAGTTAATTTTCAGATTTCACACAAAATATTGACACCCCCTGCAAACTTTCCTGTGAATGTCTATGCTCTAGATTATTATTTTTAGCCTGAAAGAGTAATTTTACTTGTATGAGATTAATTAATTGTATGATACTGTGGTATTTGAACTAGTGTAACTTACTGTCATATACAATGCTTAAGTTTATATCTCCTAGAAACCAACGCAGTTATTGCCAGAAGTCACATTTTCATATACTGTATAACCTCAGAGGTTAAGTGCTATTTAATTAGTGTGTGCTTTACAACAAAACTTCACACTAAAACCTTAGCATATTATTCAAAGCCTAACTATTAGAGTATACTCAACAAATGAATGTTCAGATCTCAAACCTCAAAGTTGTTTGCCTTCAAGAAAGGGCTTTACCTATCAAGCATTAATTATAATGATATTATGCAGGGACAGAGTCACATCATATAATAATTAACAATTTATTAATGGCAAATTCAAAAACATACAATAACAGTGTTGGAACAATGTGATATAAACAGCTAAATAAAGTATACTAGAAATGTTTAGGCATACAGAGTTATCTTACCTTTGTACTTTGAAACCTACTCGTTTTACACATCAGACACCTAAAACATGAGCATTAAGGTCAGAAATCAGTTCATCAAATGGAGTAAAGAGCGATCATCAATAACTTCATGATGTTTCTCTTAACATTTTCTTGATATCAGAAAATGTGAAAAAAACATACTTGGGGTCCCCTTCATTGACCCTTTCAAACATACCTTGGGTCACTAGCGACCTGTGATATTCTGTTTACAGCTCTCACAGGGTCATATGATATATTGTGCACCCCAGGAATGCCTTTTTTCATCCTCAACAATTTACAACCAAGCATATGCCAAAATAGTTCAAAATTGTTTCATCATGATCATTTATTTGCCTAAAATATATAGGCGTGCTAGTGACCCCAGATACGGTAATGTGTCAGCATTTTTATCTGTGCATTTTAAGTGTTGCATTTGTAATCGGTGATGCCATGAGATCCTGACAGAGCTCAGTTGAGGAGGTTGAGGAGGTAATTGCAGGTGAAGCGGAGCAAGCAATTACAGCAGACACTGGTGAAACAGCACCAGCCACCACTCTTGAAGCATTTTCTTATAGAAGGGAATGTGAACAAAACACACAGCAGGTGTAACATATGTCCAGGATAACTGGACTGTAAAACAGTTGATTGCTGCAGTGTGTACCAGGAGCCATGTTGTAACGAGTATCTGAGAAGCACAATATGACTGTATACAGTAATTTGCTATTATTTAGGTTTTGTAGGAAATATTAAAATCAGTTAAAAAAATGTATAGCATTCGGGAAAGAAATATCCAATAAAGCTTTGCACAGTTATGATTACTTGTTGCTTGATTTTTGTATGTATAGATGCAGGGTTACTTATGACCCAAGGTATGTAATAGTGTTTCCTAAAAGTCTCATGTATACAATGGTTAATATGTACATTTTTAGACTGATTTTTAGAAAATATTTTAACATTGGGGTAACCTTATGAAAACCTTAACATTAGCATAAGTTTAAGAGCCAACATTCTTATGAAAATATTACACATGTCACAGAAATTCTTAAGAGCTGTGTTCTTGACAGACAAAAGCAGTTGTCCCCTTGCATGATTTATGCTGAAGCAAATGCAATTTCCTTATCTTACATACTATAATTTCCTACAAAGGCCAAATAGTGATGCTTTATTTCAACTTCTCAACTATCATTTCATACGCAAGGAAAGAAACTACTCTTGTGATGAGAAGACCACATGCATTTGAGCTGCTGAGAAATAAAAATGCAGTCACTTCTTCAGCTAGATTTATGACAGCAGGGGAAAAAAGAGAAAAGTCTTGACAGTAGGATTAAGCAGTCTAAACGAGTCTGTCAAACCCAAATCTGACAAAGTAGAGGAGACACATGTTTGCCTCCATTCTAATATGAACTCATAGTGTTGAAAATGTAAAATTTGTTTAATTGTTTGGTTGGTAGAGGGGGTTAAAAAATAGTGCAGGAACTGGAGTTGACCACCAGGAATATACAATATATAGTCTTTTTAAAAACATATTTTGAAATACATTTTTTGCTTATATAAAAATAATAATTTCAGATTCCTTTTAATAAGACATTAAGACTTGTAAATTTTAGCTATTAAACTAATTAGATAGATAGATAGATAGATACTTTATTAATCCCAAGGGGAAATAATTACAGTAGGACCTCGGTTCACGACCAAAATTCGTTCTAAAACTCTGGTCGTAAACCGATTTGGTTGTGAACCGAAGCAATTTCCCCCATAGGATTGTATGTAAATACAATTAATCCGTTCCAGACCATACGAACTGTATGTAAATATATATTTTTTAAGTTTTTAAGCACAAATATAGTTAATTAAACCATAGAATGCACAGTGTAATAGTAAACTAAATGTAAAAACATTGAATACAACTGAGAAAACCTTGAACAACAGGGAAAACTAACACTGCAATTAGTTTGCGCTATGGCGCTACCAACCGCTGGCTAAAAGCACTTTAATGAGTTTTAAGCACAGGGAAAAAATGAACATTTGAAAAAATCCATAATTTAATAAACCACCAAGAAAAACAACACTGCAACAATGCATGCTACAAACCGATCGCTGGAAACAGAAGTGAAAACAAAATCAAGCCCAGTGCATTCTTTAACTGCCATCCTACCTTAATGCGTCCAGCTCTCTCTCGTGCTGCCTCTGTGTGTGTGTGTCTGCGTCTTGTGCTGCCTTTGTGTGTGTGTGCGTCCTGCTCTCTCTACCGCTGCCTGTGTGTGTGTCGCGCTCTCTATCTTGCTCGCTCGCTCGCTCGCTGCACAGGAAATGCACAGGGAGAGACTGAACATGTACAAACCGAAAGGGAAACTGGCTTGTTTGTATACCGAGTGTGTGGTCGTGAACCGAGGCAAAAGTTTGGTGAACTTTTTTCTCGTAAACCGAGTTGTATGTGTACCGAGACATTCGTGAACTGAGGCTCCACTGTACAGTGGAACCTCGGTTCACGAACGTCCCGGTTCACGTACAACTCGGTTCACGGCCAAAAAGATCGGCAAACTTTTGCCTCGGTTCACAACCACACACTCAGTATACGAACAAGCCAGGTTCCCTTGCCTGCCTGCAAGCTGAGCTGAAAGAGAGAGAGAAAGAGAGAGAGAGAAAGAGCGAGCGAGCACGTGCCTGCTAGGGAGGGGGAGGAGGAGATTGCTTCACGTGTTTGCTGAACAAGCCAGTTTCCCTTGCGTCCTCAGTTGAGAGAGAGAGAGAGAGCAAGAGCGAGCGAGCACGTGCCTGCTGGGAAGGGGGAGGAGGAGATTGCTGCACGTGTTTGCCTGCCTATCTGTAGGCTGTAGTGCAAGTGAAACCATCCCCCTCCCCCCACAGGCAGCCTGAAAGAGAAAGAGAGCTGCCATGCTTTTTCATTTAAGCAAAGACGCTCCTTGTTCATTGTTTTCAATAAGACGTGCACTTTCTTTGTGCTCTACAGTATTTTGTGTGCTTTTGCAGTTAACTATGGCTTCTAAGCAAGTGGAGAGTGGTCAGAAGAAAGTTTTGAAGAAAATTGAAATCGAAGTAAAGAAAGAAATTACAAAAGGTGGAAAAATTGTTTACCAGTTTACTCATTTACCAATCGGAGAACCCTCGTGCTTTCAAGCAGTATAATGTAAACAAAGCCAGACTGCCAGTAATGTGGAGGGTCACAAGAACGTTCTTTTTGGAATGGCTGCATGAGGCTTTCACTCCCACCAGTTAAACAGCTAAAAGCACCAGAAACCCAAGAAATCACAAGAGAGAAAACACCTGAAGGAAAACACTTCATGCCAGAACTCGTTTCATGCAAGGTTAGTTTTCTTGGTGGTTTTGTATTACGGATTTTTCAAAAGTAATTTTTTTAGTTCATAATGCGATTTGTTGCAATGTTATTTTTCTCTTTTTTCAAATGTTCGCTTTTTTCCTTGTGCTTAAAACTCATGAAAGGTTTACAGATGGAGTTTTTATAGCGATTAGGTGCGATGTTACATTTCTCTTTTTCAAATGTTTGCTTTTTTCCTTGTGCTTAAAACTCATTAAATATTGTTTACATGGAGGACTTCATCGTGTGATTTGTTGCAATGTTACTTTTTTGGTTGCTTGCAAGTTGGTTTTTAAATGAAGTTCGGATTTGTGCGATGTTTTTGTTTCTGCTGTGCTTAAAACTCATTTGAACAACATTGTTTACAGCGATCAGGCTTTAGGTTTAATAGCGTGATCTCCTGCAATGTTATTTTTGTTTGCTTGTGAGTTGGTTTTTGCAAGCGCTTCGGATTTGTTCCTTTTTTTTCTGCTGTGCTTAAAACTCATTTTTAAAAAAATGCTGCGAGCACGTGCTACAGAGAGATTAGAGAGCACTAGTGAGCAAGCGCAGAGAGAGCACGGGCAGCTGACAGGGAAGGGATGGGGGGAGGATAGGTGTGTGTGTGTGTGTGCGCGCTCGCGCTACACAGAGAGAGAGAGCGCGTGAGCCAGCCTGCTCCTGTAGCTGAGGGAGGGAGGGAGGCAGGGAGGGAGGGGCTTTGGTGGTGTGTGTGCTACAGAGAGAGAGCGCGAGCGAGCCAGCTCGTGTAGCTGATCAGGGAGCCTGGGTGTTTTGTGTCAGTGTTATTCAATGTTTTTACATTAGTTTACTATTACACTGTGGATTCTATGGTGTAATTAACTATATTTGTGCTTAATCTTTACATATTTTTACATATTTACATACAGTTTGTACGGTCTGGAACGGATTAATTGTATTTACATACAATCCTATGGGGGAAAACTGCTTCGGTTCACGACCAAAGTTCTGGAACGAATTATGGTCGTGAACCGAGGTTCCACTGTACATAGTTTTTTGCATCAATATCAAATTGGCATTTTTCAAGTCAAAGTTATTTCTTCAAAAGCATGCCATACGAGGTGAAACACAAAAATACCTGGATTGGTAAAAAATATATTTATTGCTGAATTACAGCATTCTAAACATTGACACCTTCTATATACTCCCCATCCCAATCTCTACACCACTCCATACGTACAGTATCTGTCAGTGCTGGAAGTCTTCTTACTTGAGGCTCTTCAACAGGCTTGCCATTTTTGTCTTCACTTCATCCATTGAAGAAAAATGTTTCTCTTCAGGTCACTTTTGATTTTTGGGAAAAAGCAAAAATCACAGGGAGCTAAATCGAGGTGAATAGGGAGGATGATGGAGGACAGGAATGTTTTTGTCAGTCAAAAATTGCTTTACGAAAAAAGAGAAATTCGCAAGAAATTTGACGTTGATTTGCTGTTCGATTTTTCACCCAACATTATTGCAGCAACTCGTGCAGCGATTGTTGTGCAGATACTGACTAGGCTATTCACAGGATATACTGTACCTAGCCGGTCGGCAGTTTGCGAAGGCATGTAGGAGGGGATATTGTTCTATGATTCACGTCTGGACGACCTTCAGACGGTTTTCCAGGAAAACACCAAGCCCAGTTTGGTTATTTTTGTATCTTACCTCGTATATGCATTTTCCATGTGAATTTGTGTCCTAAAGTTAAGCTCTTTCTATCAATTTCAAATCTATGTTGCCCACTCTGGCTCTCCACAATGGAGGATATGGGGCATGGAGGAAAAGCCTAAAAACTTACCAGATACATCCATTTTTCAAGCCAAGACAGTTGTCAAACAGCTCACTACCCCTTACCAAAATTTCAGTTTGGTAGTGTGACCAACCCTCAGTATACTTCCATTTTTGGAATTCTATTTTTTAGAATATTTCTTTCTGTCTTCCAAAACCTAAGGCGATAAACACATTTAATTCAAATGTGTGCATTGTTTTTAATCTTACTATCCACAAAAACATGCCATGAGTCTAGCCAAACTGTCAATTATGCTCAAGATCAGCCCATGAGAAATTTATAAAAATGTTCTGGGAGTGCTATCCAGTGCTTGTTTTTAGGTCTGCACTTTTAGTTTTTCCAATCTGTTTTCTGTTGATTAGCCATCCTATCTTGCAACAAGTCTGTCTCCTCCTAGACATGTCTTTTCTTTTTGATTTCCAACAAAAGTTTGTTTGCTTTGCATCAATAGCAGAAGAGGCTTTCTGTCACTGGGTGTTTAGAAATCCTATCTTCTTATTGTAATTTTTAATGAGCTGTCTGCAGTGTGGCTTGGAACTTCATCTTGCCCAGTAATAGACTCTATTACCCTACTTTTTAATTCCTTTTCTTCTTCTCTTTCTATCTCTGGGGTTCACTGAGGTCACTTGTGTGTACTCCTCCAAAAGGCACATGCTCCCTCATATACCACAAGCCTTTCTTTTACTGGTTTCTGCTGTGGTTTAGAGTGACAGTGTTGGGATTGGGGATTTTTGTTGTGGTTTGGGTGATTTGTTCTGTCTTGTTTTGTACTTTATTCAAGAGTTTATCATAATAACATTTGTCATAAAAAACAAAGCTGACAGTACTATGCGTTAACCAATCATTGGATACACTGCTGGTAATATTTAAGCTTTTCTTCCCAAGGCCTACAATTTTGAAAGTCTTCCTGAATTTCATAGACTCACAACTCAGTAAAATATTCCAGATCTGTTTACCACAATATGCAACCAGGCGCCATCTTCTTCTTGTCCAATTCATGGTTGTGGAGAGCTGGTGTCTATTCAGGCAGTACTGGAAAGAACTTAGTAAACATACCTACATAGTGTTAGTCCATTGTATAGCACTTTTCATGCATACTGCCACATTCATTCTTACAGGGCCATTTTACGGTTGACATTTATCCTAACATGCACATCTTTGGAATGTACTGAAGGATAAAAATGAAACTATCAGGAGCAAAAATCTACATGTAGAAAATGTGTGTTAACTCTACACAGGCATTGGCCAGGCCAGGATTCAGACCCAGGATTCTGGAGCTGTATGGTAGCTGTGTGCTAAAAACTATACCACTAAACCACTGGGGGAGCAGACTTTATTAAACTTTTTGGAACAGTACATTAGAAAGTCTAATGATGGATATGCAGTTCTTCCTTTTATTATCAATAGTTCTTAAATAATCTAGACAAGAATATCTGTTGAATAGTGGATAGCTTATATTTCTAGATTGGTGTAGATATCTAAATGAAATGCAGGTTTGCGTTAAGGCCCTATATTAGAATAGGACTGAAGATGTTCCTTTAACTCAACCAGTATCTGTTAACATTAGGACTTTTGGAGTTACCCCTGACTTTTGTCATTTAAAGGTGTATTAGACTAATGTCAAAAAGAAAGGGTGGTCAGTTGCTGATTATGGAGGTAAGTAACAAAAAGCATGAAGTTAAACAGGAATACTTGGCTAAATTTTACATTGCATGGTCTTTGTACAAAATGTGCTGTTTTTTTTGTTTGAAAAATTAAGCAGGAGACAATAAATTACAGCATGAATACTTAATGTAAATAGGAGGAATATATAATGGCTGCATACTCGCATTTTACTTAGTCAGACTGAAGCAGTTTTTAAAAACAAATTAAACATTTTTATGGCATCTGTGCTTGGCCAAAAGGACTTAATGTTGCTCTGTCAACAGTGAAGTCAATATACTTTATCAGCTACCCTTAAACATTTCCTCAGATTCTAATGATTGAACAGTATTGACTAAACAGTAAATTTCGGCACCATCTGCATACCTGATTAAATGTTTTGAAAGATGTTTCCCAAGGGAGAATGGATAAAACTGAAGATAAGACTGGATAAAAAAAAAAAACTTTCACATCTGGGACATGATAATAAATGAAGATTTGCTTACTGCTCTGTAATGTGTGTTATCTTTCCTAATGATATTGACAAATAAAAATACGGTGGTTAGTTAGGTAAGGACCTAAGTTCAGTTTTAACCTGTTGTTATTCAAAATGAAAACAGGTTTACCCGAGACAAATATTGTTAAGTTGGAAAGGCAACTTTATAATCAACTAGAGTTTCAATTTGTCTTTGTTTTGCAATAGCTTCACGGCATAATTTGGTCATTATCATTACTGTGCAGATGTTCTTTCTCCAAAACTAAACTTTGTATGCAACAGACCAATTGGCCATAGAGAGAATCAATATATGGTTTTAAATTAGAGCTGTAATGATCCTTAGTTTAGCTGAAAAATGCTGAACTGGACTTGTAGCTGCATGTTCACTACCTAAAATTCAATAAGAAGTTGAGTAATGCAGTGCCAAACATCATCCAGCAAATAATCTACAGCCCAAGCGGGAGTTGACAGAACTTGATGGCTACACTTTCCAGATCAATAACGTGGATTCCCATTTTACATCTTCTGCTTTCGAATGCAGAAGATGCTATGATTTTTTTCATCCTTTTCTCATTACATACTAATAAATAAAAGGTATGGTATATTTAAAAATGTATTATCGTACTTCTGAAATTCATGCAAATCATGTATTTCAATTCTAAAGGAATGTACTTTTAACTGATGGGATGAGCGAATTAGATAAAATTTATTTTTTGTAAATTCCTCATTTTAACACAGTATATGAAGGTACTGATATCCATCCATCATCCAACCCACTATATCCTAATTACAGGGTCACGGGGGTCTGCTGGAGCCAATCCCAGCCAACACAGGGCGCAAGGCAGGAAACAAACCCTGGGCAGGGCGCCAGCTCACTGCAGGTACTGTTATTGAAAATGACTTTTATACTGTTAAATAATTCAATGTCAAACATTTTTATGTGCATTAAAAAACCTCAGTATTTACTGTAACGAGTGCAATTTCAAATATACCTTCAAAAATGGCACAATTAAAGTTTCCTTTATATACTCAATACATTTTCATTTACTAATGTTTCTGCAGGATAAAAGATAGAACTAAAAATAGCATATTCTATAAAAAATGTACATGAAGATTAGTCTGACGAGCTATTCATGAATATACAGAAAGAGTTAACAATTATATTGCTCAAAAAGGTTGTATATATTTAAAAAAAATACAGTCTGTATCAAGATAGAGTCTCAAATAAATTCATTTTGCTAATTGATTATTACATTTTGGCTATGACATAAAGTTTAAATACTAAAACGTTTTAGGAATGGAAAGTAATATACTCATACATAATGGTTCAAAAAAGATAATCTGCTGTTCGATCTCTATTAAAGAAATCAGATTCAGGTTCTAATGTTAAGAATTGCAGACCAATTTCAAATTAACTTTTTCTTTTTAAAGTTGTTGGGAATATTATAAATGTACAACTTCAGTGTTATCTTAAAAATATATTAAGGCTGGTGTTATCCTGGATTACAACATAGAAACAGCATTTAACTGTGTTGATGATGACATTCTACTCTATTCTGCCACCATTAATATACTTTTAGACTTGAGTGCTGCTTTTGATGCTGTTGATCACACTGTAGAATTTTTCACAGGATTTAAATTCTAGTTGCCCTATCAAGCACAATACTTGGCTTATTTCTTATTTACCAAATTGTTTTCAATATGTTTCTTTCTACAATAGAGAGAGAGAGAGAAATGAAATGAGAACATTAGAAATGAGTACATTAGATGGTCAGCTCAAGTTGGACAGTTGGGAGACAAAGTCAGAGAGATGAGATTGCATTGGTTTGGACATGTGCAGAGGAGAGATGCTGAGTGTACTGGGAGAAGGATGCTAAGGACAGAGCTACCAGGGAAGAGAAAAAGAGGAAGACCTAAGAGAAGGTTTATGGATGTGGTGAGAAAGGACATGCAGGTGATGGGTGTAACAGAACAAGATGTAGAGGACAGAAAGATATGGAAGAAGATGATCCGCTGTGGCAACCCCTAACGGGAGCAGCTGAAAGAAGAAGGTGTTTCTCTCTACAATAAGGCACTGTGTCAAATTTCTATGACCATATTGTTTTTCATTTTTCTTTATTGTCATTAAGAGGTGTATTTCATAAAGAACATATTATCTCATTAATATACCGATGACACTCAACAGTATTTATCATGCAATACCAATAGTACTACTTCAACTACATAATTAATTTAATAAATGAAGGATAATTATCTATATTTTTATTCTAAAAAATAATTTACTTTAATGAGTATTAGTGTAATACTAAATACTCCTAGCTAAAAAAATCTATCCAAAATACATGTTTTGTCTTTTGCAGGTTTAACCTTTAGGTTTCACTTTTTCACTTTTCTCTGCTTTCTAAAGTTTAGAAGTATTTCAAAATTAAATCAGTTTCCTAAAATACTTCATCATGTGAGGTTATTTCTTTCATTGGACTCATCAATAATTGACTACTGAAATGGTATATTGTAAAGTGGATGAATTATTCACTTACAATTCCATTAATTAAAAATAGTGCAGTAAGGGTAATGAGTAGAACCATTACCATATAATTCCAGTTCTTAAATGACTTTACCTGCTTTGTGTTAAGGGATAAGACTGTCATTTTTCAAATCAAACTTATTTCTTCACAAACATGGCATATATTTATTTTCCTCATGAAACTGTGTTCTTAAGTTATGCATTTTTTTTAATAAATCTTTAAAAATATCCTTCCTACACTGGATCTTTACAATGGAGGTAATGGGACATAAAGTACCACCGGATAAAAAAGCCTAAAAACTTACTGAATATGTCCTCTTTGAATTTCAGTAAAGGAGGAAATCATCATTTTATTGCAATTCCTAGTACTCCAAGGTAAGTATATGCTTTTTGTTTGCTTGTGCAAGTTTTCACTTACCGTATATACTCACGTATAAATCGTGTCTCGAAACCCAAAAAATCAATGATAAAATCAGACCCTGACTTATATACCCATTCAAAAATGCGACACATTTTTTTTTTTACATCTTCTTGCCTTCCTCCAATCTCACATCAGTTTCTCAGATGCATCGAATTTTGCTGCAGCAGCGAACTTACCAATTTCTTTTGCTATTTTAATTACGTTTAATTTAAAACCAGCTTCATTGTACATAAGGGATGCTCTTACAATAAAGGTGTATGAGGGTGTGTGATACAAAAAACACAAATCAGTGCAAACATTGCTTTGGAATAGTTCAGGTATTACCGTGTGGTCACGTAGGCACAATAGAGAGAGAGGTTAGGAGCACCCACAGAGAAAAAAAAGGCAGTGTGCTCCGTGGTTAATCTCTCAGGTGGGCGTTAGCATATTATAATCCCTTGTACCAATAACGTGAGTTTTTCGCATTCAAGCTATATGACTGACATTATAAAATACCAGAAATTCTACTGTAAAATCAAGTCCCGACTTATCTGCGGGAGAATTTATCTGTGAGTATATACGGTAAATATGGAAAGAAATAAAAACAAAACCAACCATGTTGCATAAACAGTTTACTGTGACTTTGTGTTTCAAGAGGAAACTAGAGGGATGAAAGGTTATTGTGGAAGAAGGTGAATGCTGAAGTAGTGGGTAGAGTTGGTTTTACTTTAAAATGGCTAAATCTCATAATTTTTTAAAATGTTTGTTAAAAATTACATGTATACACTATATTACATTGTGTGGACAATTGCAAGACACGGATCAACACTCAACAATAGTCTTAGCGTGAAAAATGGATGTTTTATGTAAGTTTCTATGCCTGTATCTTCCGGTGATTCTAAACGCCTCATTGCCTTTGTTGTAAATTGCGAGTGCGGGCAAGATATTTTTTTTAAATGTATAGAAAATGCTTAACTGTAGAACACAGTTTAGCATGGCAAAACCATACTGTATATACTGTCTTTGTGAAGAAATAGCTTTGACTTGAATACTGAACTTATCCTTTAATTTTTGATGCATTTTTTAATTCTCTTTCTGAAATATACAATACTAGCCAACCCACGGCGTACCATACGCCGCATAATCAGGCCGGTTTTTTAATGATTTTTAAGCACAGGGAGAAAATTAACATTTGAAAAATCGGTAATGTAATAAATCAGCAAAAAAAGCAACATTGTAGCAATGCACGGAAAAAACCAACACACAATCGTCTGTGACTGAAAACTGGCGAACCGCCATCGCTCATTTTCCCACCTCCAACTCGTCACATGAGTCGTTGTCGTCTTTGCACAGTCCAGATGCACCTGTGACTCACGTAGACTTTCCGTGTTCCTGCAGGAGCATCTAAGAAGATGCATGTTTGTCTCGGATGCGAATTGCTGTATGTAGCGTATAAAACAGTTTGCTATGGTGCACGCGGTCATGTGTCGTAACAGAAAACTCGGTTTTTAAAGACTGCTTACTTCTTGGAGTTGGTGGGTGTGACTCCTTTCTGCGTGCGCCATAGGTGTCTTACTTGTCGGCAGCTTAGTGAATCCATGTCCCTTCCGGCATGTTTTCCATGGGTGTCTTGCCTTAGTGAATTATAGAATTATATATATATATAGATAGAATTGTAAATGTTTTAGATATAACTAGACTAAATTAACATACTTTTACTCCAGGATATACATTGTTATCTCCAAATGAAATCCTCTACAACCACCCCCATTTAGACAATTTAGAGAAATATCCATCCATTATCCAACCCGCTATATCCTAACTACAGGGTCAAGGGGGTCTGCTGGAGCCAATCC
Organism: Polypterus senegalus; assembly: GCF_016835505.1. Classification (NCBI taxonomy): domain Eukaryota; kingdom Metazoa; phylum Chordata; class Cladistia; order Polypteriformes; family Polypteridae; genus Polypterus; species Polypterus senegalus. The sequence goes on along the minus strand of NC_053160.1, from coordinate 151,271,780 downwards.
CAGCCAACACAGGGTGCAAGGCAGGAAACAAACCCCGGGCAGGGAGCCAGCCCACCACAGAATTAGAGAAATAAATGACTTAAAATCAATTTGCTTCAGTACCTAAAGATGTTACTGTTTTTACTACAGTGAAAAGCCAATATCATTCTAAATGCCTTTGACTTTCTTCCTAAGTACTCTTCTTGTAAACAACTTTTAAGAGCAATTAGCATGAATGGTAACATCAAGTTTTTTTAATCCAGCTCCATTTTCCTGAATCAGCAATGGCTACTCATGTAGTCAGTCTGAGAGCTGCAAAACTGCTTGCATTGTTTCCATCAGCTATTGCTGTTTTGACAATTATCACCACTGTGTAAAAGATATGAAGAAGTCCTTAAAATAATTGAGTGCGGTTTTCAAAATACTAACTACTTACTTGGACAATAACTTCTACATTTAAAAATCTGTAACCTGAAGATGCTGGAAGAAACAGGCCATAGTTGCAGAATTTAGGGTGGTCACTTCCGAAGACCGAAATGTCGGTTCATCGTATAAAGGCAACATTAGATGAGATCATGCTGTTGGATAAAATTAAAATTTGAATTCAAAATTAAAAGTGAAAAAAGGATAGATAAATTAGAAAAGGACAGATTAAATTAGTAGTGTAGATCAACTTTGACACCTAGAACAAAAGGCATTGACAGAGATTTTAATAGGCTTTTTGCACTTTATTCAATTTTATTTACTGTTCAGTTTTATGTATTTTAGATTTCTGGCTTTATTACTTTAGAACATACACATAAATGCATAGAGTTTCACCTTCAGTTTAAGTATTATTTATATATGTTGATGATAATACATTGATAAATTATTTAAAATGTAACCGTTAATCACAGATATACTTTAATAGTGAGACATAAAACTTTACACATGGTGCTTAAATAATTTGTTCATGGTTAATGTTTATAAAATAGAAGAAATTAGAACAAACTGAGATACAGTACTGTAGTTACATCCTATAGATAATCTGGAATCCAATTTAGATTTAAACATTTCAACAAAACTTTGTTTTCTTATAGAAAATGTTTGATTACAATATTGGCAAATACTTTAAGTACCACTTTTGCATAGTGTTAGCTCATTTGTTCACATCTTTGTTTTTGGAAACACACACAGTCAAAATAAATTTAAACTTAGTCATCTTTTTGCCAAATTTGCAAACACCTTATTTGCAGGTTTACACCTCCAACTGTTCAAAAATGTGAAACGTAAAGCATGTGTGAGTATTGACATTCTATTCAGGCCTATTTTTTCCTCTGCCATTCATATATCTTATAAAGTATGTATTAATTATGTACACCTAATAAACTGCTATAATTCTTCGTGGCATAGATTCAAGGTGCTGGAAACATTCCTCAGAGATTTTGGCCCATATTGACATGATGCGATCACACAGTTTCTGCAGATTTGTCAGCTGCACATCTAGTATGCAAATCTCCTATTCCACCACTTCCCAAAGCTACTTTGTTGGATTAAGATATAATAACTGTGGAGGCAATTTTGAGTACACTGAACTCATTGTCATGTTCAGGAAACCAGTTTAAGATATATGAGCTTTGTGACATGGCATGTTATCCTGTTGGAAGTGGCCATCAGAAAATGGGTACACTACAGTCATAAAGGGATGAACATGGTCAGTAACAGTACTCAAGTAGGCTGTGACAGTTAGACAATGTTCAATTGGATTTAAGGGGCCAAAAGTGTATCAAGAAAATATACCCCACACCATTACACCACCACCAAAAGTCTGAACCATTGATACCAGACAGGATGGATCCATGCTTTCATGTTGTTGATGCCAAATTCTAACCCTACCATCCAAATGTCAAAGCAGAAATCGAAACTCATCAGAACAGGCAACATTTTCCAATCTGTTATTGTCCATTTTTGAGGAGCCTGTGCAAATTGTAGCCTTAGTTGCCTGCACTTAGCTGACTGGACTGGCTGTGAGTACCGGCATCAACAAGGCATTTTTGCCCAGAGAACTGCTGCTTGCTAGATATTTTCCCTTTTTTGGACCATTTTCTGTAAACCCTAGAGATGGTTGTGTGTGAAAATCCCAGTATATCATCAGTTTCTGAAATACTCAGACCACCACATCTGGCACCAACAACCATGCCACATTCAAATTGATTTAAATCACCTTTCTTCCCCATTCTAATGCTCGGTTTGAACCTCAGGAGGCTGCCTTGACAATGTCTACATGCTGCCATGTGATTGGCTGATTGGATATTTGCATTAACAAGCAGTTGAGCATGTGTACCTAATATTGTGGCCATTGAGTGTGTATTTATATTTAAATATATATTATGAAAGACAGGGGCACTGTTCGACCCCTTGAACCCTCAGACCAGATGTTAGACACCAGATAAAAGTCCAATATGAGTTTATTTTATAATAATAGTGTGCACCAAGCACTCTTCACTCCACTATAATCATAAATAAACACAATAATAAATCAATAATCAATCCTCCTTTCCCAGACACTTAGCCATCCTTCCTCCCAACTCAGCTCAACACTGGTGTTTCACTGTCCTTTTTATAGTCCTTGACCCGGAAGTGTTTCACCCTCTCTGTCCATGTGACTTGGAACACTTCTGGGTCAGATAAAAATCCTTCTTTTCTTCACCCAGGAAGCACATCGTTCCCTTTGTCCACATGACTCTGACGTACTTCCTGGGCATAAGGAAAATAGTCTCTGTGCCTCCCTGCAGCGTCCTCTAGCGGACCCCAAGGTATCCAACAGGGCTGAGAATAAAAACTACATTGTCCAGTATTCCCTGCTGGCATTCGGTGCACCTCCATGCTGCAGGAAGGGCTCTACCTGGTGGCTTGGGGGTGTTGGCCGGGATGACATGCTGGCCATATTCCACAATATATATATATATATATATATATATATATATATATATATATATATATATTGTGAACGGCACCGGCACAGACAGGCGGACATGTTGTTTCTCAAACCACCACACGCTTTATTTAAAACAATATTTACAAATTATGGTCACAAAGACCCCAGTCTATTTGGTCACACAGACCCTAATTACGTGCACAAAACCCCCAAACAGTCCTGGCCACAATGCCTTGTCTTCGGGCCGCCTCCACTCTCCTCCTGAGCTTTGTCCTGCTTCCACCCGACTCCAGCTATGACTGGAGGGAGACGGCCCCTTTTATACAAGTCCCGGATGAGCACCAGGTGTTCCCGGCATTCCTCTCTTGGCCACGCCCCAGCGTGGCGGAAGTGCCGCTGTCCTCCCGGCTGCTCTCCGGCGCCGTCATATCTTCCCCAGCACTTCCTGGTGTGGCGGAAGTGCTGGGGCAACAAGTCCCAAGGCACTGGGGTGCCTCCTGGCGGTGACCACGGGCCCCTACAGGAAAGGCTTCCATGCCCTTGACCCGTGGCCCCAAAGCAACCCGGAAGGCAAACCCCGTGATCCAGGCAGGGCTCTGACCCTTTTCCGGTCCCTCCTGGCGTCCCGGCCGGGTCATGGCCCCTGGCATCCCTGACAATATATATATATATATATATATATATATATATATATATATATATATATATATATATATATAAATAGTTCTGTTATTACTGAATATATTTAAGTTAAAACTTGCACTGGAAAATATCTGGTAATAGGAAAGCAATTGAAGATGAAGAAATCCATCCATTCATTATCCAACCCACTATAGCCTAACTACAGGGTCACGGGGGTCTGCTGGAGCCAATCCCAGCCAACGCAGGGTGCAAGGCAGGAAACAAACAAAATAATTTACAAAACACAAACACTTTAAACTATTTTAAACCTATCTGAACCACAGGGATGTACAGTACAGCATTTAGCTCCTATGTTTAAACTTCCTGCAGCTTTTTAGAAAGATACAGAACCTCCTTGAATTGCAAAAGACATACAGTAATGATGGCATGCATATACACTTCTGATGATTATGAAACACAAGCTGTCCCAGCTAAGGACTTGCCTGTGTTGTCTGTGCTGCAAATTACAAGTTGCATGACTGACCATTTAGTCATAGCGCCAACTGCAGATCTAATTGCTTGCCTGTGATAGAGCTTTTTGCACAGCTGTGTACACCGTCAGTTACATTCAGTGACCCATACAAACAAAAGCACAATATGTTTGAAAATGGTGATAAAGTACATACTGTACTATGCCTCAGCATTATTGACAGCTGCAACTTATTCATCCATGTTAAAACTAATTCACTAATTCACTTAAGGAGAGGACCCCGATGTGGTCTTCTATTGTTGTACCTTGTCTGCCTCGAGGTTCAATGTGTTGTGCATTCTGAGATGCTTTTCTGCACAACACATGTGTACAGAGTCGTTATCTGAGTTTCCGTAGCCTTTCTGTCAGCTCAAACCAGTGTGGCCATTCTCTTCTGGCACTACTTCTCAACAACTGCTCACTGGATGTAGTTTTTGAATTATACAACAGTCTGAATAAATTCTAGAGACTGCTGTGTGCACAAATTCCGTAACCAAATTTTCTGGAAACAACAATCAGGCCAGGTCGAAATCACTGAGATCACATTTTGTCCCCATTCTGGTGTTTGATGTGAACATTAACTGAAGCTTCTGACTATATCTTTATGATTTATGCATTGTACTGCTGTCACATTATTGGATGACTAGATAATTACATAAATAAGCTGGTGTACAGACATTTTAATTTGCCCTGTGAGTGTATATATTTTATACTTTGCATTAAATATTTTTCTTTAAGAACATCCAATGCAGTTTTCATTTTGACATATATAACCAAAAATGACAGCACTTCAGACAGGACGAAAGTTTGGGGTACCAACTAAATAAATTAAAAAAAAAATTTAATTCATTGTCTTGTATGCGAGAACTCAGGTAATAAAGTGTTTCAGGAATTAAGTTGCTGCTAGAGGAGCTCCATCCAGCAGGTTGCTTGAGCACTGCAGAGAAATAAGGAGATACATTTTAGCACAACAGCACTCCCTCTTGTCTCAGTGGATTATACCTCGACTGAAGCTGCAGGAAGGTCTTCCAATGTGCATTTGTGACAATATTTTGATCAAATATCATACTCAGTTCTAAATACTTATTTATTTACAGTTAGCTGTATTTAAAAAGGAAAATTCAGGAACAGCTAACTAGGAATGCCTATGGGATATTTGAAAGACCTATTTTAAGTTGGTTGATATTGTTTATATCCAGAAATCAGCAGAATTCTTACCAGGACCTTTACAGCATATATTCAAGCCTAATGCAGTTTATACTGAGACCTACTTAAGCAAGGTATTTTCATTAGAACATGCTAATTAAATATTGATATTAGTTTAAGCAAATGATCTGCTACAATTACATATAAAGAGAACTGTTTTGTTTAGACTAAAGAAAAATATTTAATTTGGTCAATTTAATTTTACTAAAGTAGAAGAGATAAAGTCCATTTTACAGCAGGCAAAAATAAATATAATAATAGTAATAATAATAATAATTAATAATTAATAATCAATTATTAAAGTTATATTTACATTCAAGCAATTAGTCTGTTTCCATTCTTTCTTCTATTACTTTGAGTGCATTCGATAGATTGGTGCTTCCTATCAAAAGAACACAGAAAACCTGGACATTAGACTTGCATGTTGTTCCAAAGATGTAAAATATTTAAACACAGAAGTTGTTTCTTAAACCTATTTATAATTGCTAAAAATTAATAAAATTTACATGAGAAACTGTGAGGCATTTGACAAGATAAAAATAACCTCATGAAAACACTTGGAAATGCGACTGGAAACAACGTCACCTCTCACAAACAATCTGATATTTTTTACACATCTGTTAGACACACAGAATATGTGTGATTGTGATTTAGCTATATTTCTGCTTTAATGATTTCATTATAATGTTTCTAATGACAACAGATGTAAATGATTCTGCACCCCACTTAGATTAACTCCATTAAAAGCCGTCCACTGTATATTGTATTTTTAAGTGTACCTTTATTGTTTTTTTCACAAAAGAAACACTTTTGTTTCAACATTGCTCAGTAGCATATAATATGTAGTCCAGTATTTGTGGGTTTAACAGTATGCATCTTTCCAAATTTATTTTCTACAATGCAATTCATCTGAGAAATGGCTTCTCTAGAATATTTCTCAGAAGGAGTGAGACCTTTCAGTTAGTAAGATAATTTAAATATCCAGCAGAGTAGTATTCATTTTGCACTGTGTAACTTTGAAGTGTAATAAATCTTTAAAAAGTGGCATTACATGTTATTTGTGTTTATATACTTACTAAATACAATTTCGAAATGTTAAACATAACATATTTATGGCAATTTTGAAAAATAGCACATATTAATTCATGCATCCACCCATTATCTAACCCGCTATATCCTAACTACAGGGTCACGGGGGTCTAAATATTAATTATAAAGTAAAATATAAATTTGTTTTTATTTCTTCATCTGACATTTCTTCTATCTGTGCATTGATGCCCAGTGACTTTTAAATGTAGTACACAGGTCTTTTGAAAATGAAATATGCCCTGGTCTGCCTCCTACTATAGTCTATATTTACCTGATTAAAAGGTAACTCCAGCTCTCTAGAAGCTTTTAGTAAAGTTACAAAAAGTCGAGTATATCGTTGCCTTCAAACAATGAAAATAAAATATACTTTATATTTTTAATTTACTGTGTAAAATATGAAACACTTGTGAATATTGTAGCTTGTTTAAAAAAAAGTGCTTTTACTTATGCAGTTTACATACAGTATATTAGACTAACAAAATAGTATAAGTAAATTTAAAATATACAGTACATCCAGAAAGTATTCACACTTTTTCCACATTTTGATATGTTACAGCCTTATTCCAAAATGGATTAAATTCATTTTTTTCCTCAGAACTCTACACACAACACCCCATAATGACAACATGAAAAAAGTTTACTTGAGGTTTTTGCAAATTTATTAAAAATAAAAAAAACTGAGAAATCACATGTACATAAGTATTCACAACCTTTGCTCCATACTCTTGTCGATGCACCTTTGGCAGCAATTACAGCCTCAAGTCTTTTTGAATATGATGCCACAAGCTTGGCACACCTATCCTTGGCCAGTTTCGCCCATTCCTCTTTGCAGCACCTCTCAAGCTCCATCAGGTTGGATAGGAAGCGTCGGTGCACAGCCAATGTTCAATCGGATTCAAGTCTGGGCTCTGGCTGGGCCACTTAAGGACTTTCACAGAGTTGTGCTGAAGCCACTCCTTTGATATCTTGGCTGTGTGCTTAGGGTCGTTGTCCTGCTGAAAGATGTCCGTCACCCCAGTCTGAGGTCAAGAGCGCTCTGGAGCAGGTTTTCATCCAGGATGTCTCTGTACATTGCTGCAGTCATCTTTCCCTTTATCCTGACTAGTCTCGTAGTTCCTGCCGCTGAAAAACATCCCCACAGCATGATACTGCCACCACCATGCTTCATTGTAGGGATGGTATTGGCCTGGTGATGAGCGGTGCCTGGTTTCCTCCAAACGTGACACCTGACATTCACACCAAAGAGTTCAATCTTTGTCTCATCAGACCAAAGAATTTTGTTTCTCATAGTCTGAGAGTGTTTCAGGTGCCTTTTGGCAAACTCCAGGTGGGCTGCCATGTGCCTTTAATTTAATTTAATTTAATCCATTTTGGAATAAGGCTGTAACATAACAAAATGTGGAAAAAAGTGATGCGCTGTGAATACTTTCCGGATGCACTGTATATATTTTGGAACACTTTTGGAGTCGAGAATAACTTTAAAAGTTTTCATCCATAATTAAAGGGCCAGGTACCCTTGGAACATCTCAAACCGCATGTATGCTAAAAAGACTCTGGGATGCAGGCCTTAGAGGCAGAATTTCAAAGAAACAGCCATATCTGAAAATAGCAGATTCAAAGAAAAGGTAAAAATGGGCAAAAGAAACCAGACATCAGACAGAAGATGACTGTAAAAAAGCATTATTGACAGATATGTCTAAGTTGGCAATGTTTCTTGTCATTGATTATGAAGCTGGTATTTAGTATGAACTATTTAAGAAAGCAGCCAGCTGATTACCTGTAAGGCATCTGTTTCTCAAACTATAAACTTTGATGGACTTATCCTCTTGTGTAGTTCTGCATCTGGGATTTCCACTTCTTTTTCTGCCCTGGTTAGAGCCACATTTCCCTCTTCTCTCAAGATAATGTTGAATACCGGTCTATAAAATCTTGAGTTTTTTCCCAATCTGTCAAATGAAATAACCTTTTTTTCATAAAACAATAGTAGGCTGACAGGTTTCGTAGGAAAGCTGCTTTGTTTAGGCCATTTTAAAGCCAAGAACTGAAGTTTAATAATTCCAGTACAGTGAAACCCAAGGAAGGATAATTTACTTGCCTTATTGAACAGAATAACAGTATGCTAATGCAAAGGATTCTCTAATAATCAATTAGCATTTTAACATGATTTATGAAGAGTGAGCTGAAGCACTTTTACTGTTAGGTTACAGGAGTAAAGGATACTGCAAATGGGGCTGTGCAGTCATAAGTGAATAATCTGTATAAATAAAATTGCATGTTGTTTGGATGTATATTTGTTTGATTGTTTGTTCACTAATCAGGCAAGAATGGCTGAACCGAATTTCATGTACATATATATATATATATATACAGTAATCCCTCGCTATATCGCGCTTCGACTTCACTCTATCGCGGATTTTAAATGTAAGCATATCTAAATATATATCGTGGATTTTCTGCTGGTTCGCGGATTTCTGCGGACAGTGGGTCTTTTAATTTAGGTTACATGCTTCCTCAGTTTGTTTGCCCAGTTGATTTCATACAAGGGACGCTATTGGCGGATGGCTTAGAAGCTACCCAATCAGAGCATGTATTACATATTAACTAAAACTCCTCAATGATATAAGATATGCTTTCCGCGCGGTGCTTCATTGTTTGCTTTTCTCGGTCTCTCATCCTCTCTGACATTCTCTGCGCCTGACGGAGGGGGTGTGAGCAGAGGGTCTGTTTGCACAGAGGCTGTTTGCCTAGAAGATACGGAGGCTCCTCTACAAAATGACGCTTTATCGCGGTGCTTCGGCATACTTAAAAGCACGTATTGATTTTTTGATTGTTTGCTTTTATCTCGCTCTCTCTCTCTCTGACATTTTCTGCTCCTGACGGCACTCCTTTGAAGAGAAGATATTTTGCATTCTTTTAATTATGAGAAAGAACTGTCATCTCTGTCTTGTCATGGAGCACAGTTTAAACTTTTGACTAAAGGGTGTTATTTCATGTCTAGAGGGCTCTAATAATGTTAACAGTGTGGGAGGGTTTATAAGGGCTTAAAATATATAAAAATAACCATACAAACATATGGTTTCTACTTCGCGGAGTATGTCTTTTTGTCTCATTGTGAGTTTTGTTTAGCCATGTTGCATTTCTAAAAGAATGTATTCCCTTTTTTATTTATATTAGCAATGCTGGACACTTAAGCTACAAAATTATAAATCAGTCATTTCAAGCAATAACAACCATGTACAACATGGCTATGTTTTAAAATTAATATAATGTTACCTTCTGCGGTGGGTTGGCCCCCTGCCCGGGATTGGTTCCTGCCTTGTGCCCTGTGTTGGCTGGGATTGGCTCCAGCAGACCCCCGTGACCCTGTGTTCAGATTCAGCGGGTTGGAAAATGGATGAATGGATGGAAATTTTACCTAGATTAAAAAATAAAGTATTGTAACGGCCGACCCCTTATCCAGCTAGCAGCCACACTACCGGGACCTGTGGCCTGGATGAATTACTGAGAAACTTACCTATACCAAGCCGCACCTCTGACAATTAATATTTTCCATCTTTCCCAATCGAAGGTTTAAAGACTAGTAAACAAAGGCAGATATGTAAAAAAGTGTAGAAATATATTAAATGAAGCACATTAACAAAAGCAATACTACAAATGCCCGACATAAAATATATCTATATATATATATCCCTCCACCAAAAGTGAAAACACTACATATATAATAACGAAAAAACCTCCTTTGCCCCTCAAAACGTATAGCAAACACAAAACACAAATAATACTGACTAATCTGAATGTCAATGGCGTGAAATTGAGACCGGTTAAATCCAGAATACGGATGACTGATCAAAAATAGATGTGTTTGAATCTCCCAGAAAAAAGAGAACAACCTCACCGTGCTTCCTCGGCGAAAGACGGATAATAATGTCCAACCCCAGGGTTTCTGGCGATGATTGGGCTGTTGTGATTCCAGTGGAATGAGAAGCAAAACTGGATCAAGGCGTGATGTAAATAGTGGCAGAAAATGATGAGTGGTTGTTGGTAAATGAAATCTCCGTCTTTCTCCTTCCTCCTCTTCTTTCCCTCCTGATGGTTTAAATAATGATGAGCCGGATGTAACTGGTAAAATCCTGGTCCTGATGTGTCCATGGGGTCGCTGCCTCCTTGCAGCACCCTTCCCTGTTTCTCGACATTTAAACAGACATGCATTAGTTTAAACGGGGTGCTGAGACGAGACGCGACTGGGTGCAACACAATAAACAATACCTATGTGGCTCCACTACAGTATTAATTTCTACTAAAAATAGTAGATTCTAAACTTTTGCACATTAGTATATAAGTAGATGATGCTATTGCTCTGACACTTTTAATGCTAAGGAGAGTAATGTTAAGGAAGCAAACTATATAAATATCTATTTTTTTTGAACAGCGCAACATTACATAGTCATAGTACTGAATCAGTACTGAATCAAATTAAATAATAATATCATAACACATACCTTAAGCAGTTTACTTAAAAAATCCAGAGAAAGCAAAGAAAAATAGATATACAAAAAAAAATACAAAACTCAACTCCCAACCAAGAGAAAAAGAAAAAGAAAACCAAACATGAGCAGAAAAAACATGTAATAATTAACACCAATGGAGAGTCAATTACAAATTATAATTATATTAATAAATTCTTGCCATGTTTTAAAAAAGGTTTGGAAAAATGAAATTTTATGAAATTTATGATAATTTATGATAACTGTCATAAACAAATGAAGCAAAGTCACAAACTTAGTGAAAGGGCCAGGTTCTTTAATGGAGAGCCTGGAAGTGGCACATCTCAATCCAGCTAGTCCACCCAAATCCTACCTCTTGGCTTAAACCTGCACAAGCCCAAAAAGGGAAGCTGGATATAAAAGTTCAAAATACAGGAAATTTTACAAAAAAATTTCTAAATTTTTATACAAAGGAGAGAAGTGCCTTACCAAATTCTTTGTAAATGAAAATATTTATGACCAAGATAGAAAACTAAACAAAAATGGTCAAAAAGCAATCCACAGGAAACAAGTCTAAAAATTACAATTCAAAGAGCAGAATCCAAAACAGAGAAAATAATCCTCAAAAACCAGGAGTGACAGAGTACAAAACATACTTAGAAAAGGCCTCAGTCCAACCTCAATGCACCACTGTGTGAGATCCTCTTCTCTAGCAGGTCTTATCTGTGGTTACATAAGGGTGGCCCCCAGCTCTTGAGATACTGCCCTCAGAATACACAGAATGGGCATACATTTAAAGTGACAATACATAATTATTACATATTAGGCAAATGTAAAATGATATAAAATCCTGAAAAATATGAATTCAAAAATAACAAAGAGCAATGAAACAAAAAATAGATGCATGTCAGAGAAAAATCACAGTCTGAAACAGAACAAAGTAAACAATCTAAACAAAGAAAGTACAATATAACAAAATAAAATTATTACCAAGCCTAACTGGGTCTTTACTGTTTTTCCTCCCTTCTACCAGTTGTCCAACCTTTAACAACCATAAAGCACTTATTTCCCACTCACTTCTCTTTGTTTCTCTCTCTACTTTGATGTTGTTCTTTCTTCCTCCCACCAGTTTAGCACTTGCCTCAGCTTACATCTTGTCTTAACAATCAGAACCTGCTATGTAGTAGTTCAGTGTGTCAAATAGCCTCACCTCTGATCGATTACTGAGCCTTAAAAGGAAGTGTCAAAAGTGTATCTTCAGCTGCATTATACTAATCACAGCCGGGGTCGAGGCAGTCTTATTTTAGAACAGGAATACCAGGTTAGAGGTCCCCCTAGCAGTCCCTGATATCTCTGTATTTCTGGGCAGTCCTCCTGCTGTCTAATCTCTTAAGAGGTCACCGTGATTTTTTCTCTCAGCTTTTGAGCATATGCTGTTCTTTATCAGCCTGGTAGTCTTTTAACATTATAAAATTATTCTCTAGAAGAGGCCCATATTCCCATAGTTTGTGCTATTTTGCCTAACATCTAGCATCCTAGGGGATTAATATCCACTTCCTCCTAGCATCTAGCTTACTTCCATCTGGGACAACTGATATATGTACAGGTTGATTGCCCCCTGAAGGCACACTTCCCTCCTTCACTGACACAACTCAATACATTGTCCTTGCAAATGCATGTTGCTTTTTCTTCCTTTAGGGTTTTGCTGTGCCTTCTCCATTATATACCATAATTGATAAATCAACATTCTTTGAAGAGTGTTAAATGACAGATACATTTATATCTTAAACTATAAAGGATTTTGATTAATTTATTACTACTCTTGAATATATGCTGCCTTAAGTTCAAACTCTGAGAACAGAATACTTATAATACTTAGTGAAATTATATGTACTGCAACTAAGTAAAAAAAAATTATGAACTAAACATATTCACAGTTTGCCATTGAAAACTTGATTTAAAAAAACACAAGAAGACCAGTGCAATAAAACTAATTAAAAATGATTGTACCTACCTTTGAAGATATTAAAGTGTAGTTACTTTACTCTAGCACTTAATCATCTTTTAAAAGTAACAGCATGCCCCATTCAGAGCTGTAAATAACAACAGAACTTGTTAGCTCAGAAAGGTGACAAAATATTCCACCCCCATTGTTTCAAATTAAAATAAAGAAAAAAACCTTTAAATAAACATGCAAATGAAATGACATATAATGCCACACAAAGCAGATGATACCAATGCAAATAACTTAAGAACCGCCTGACAGATTAAAAAAAGAAATTCAAAAGCTAATAAGCAAGAAAATACTGCATAATTATTAGTACAATCAGAATCTATATTTTTAGATGGCAGAATCATACTTACGTTGAATTGTTTGCTTCAGTTGAGAAAGGTGCTTTGTTAGGTTCAGAGTTGTTGATGACCTCTCGCAGTGATGACAAAAATGTTTTCCATAGGAGTATCTTATCTTTAATATATTTAGATTTATATTTAGATATATTAGGGATTTTCTTTATTGCATTTAACCATCACCTGTTATTCCTTTCTTTTCTAATCACATTCAAGAACGATACTGACATGTCAAGATGCATGAAGTGCAAAAGGATAACCTAAATGCATCATTAGATATCAACGATATGGCATAATAAAACAGAACATACATAAGGAGTAGAACTGTAAAGAGCATGGCTGCTGGTTCAAACATCACTTCTAATTCACTTTATTACCATAGGTATCACAAAGAATCACTCAGGTTTTAGGTTGTACAAATGTGCGAACAACCATATTTTGAACTTATCATTTGTAAATGAGTTGGATGAGAGTTTACAGATAAGTATAAGTATCAGTATTAAAAGCAGTTTTTTATTTAAAACTAGCTTCAATTCTTGCATTTCCAGTATGCCATAACAATAAAAGTTAATTTACCTCATGCCTACTACAAAGACAGTGAACACATTAATAGAATTGTTTCTAAAATAGATTTAGTTTTGGTGATAGTTCCTGCAGTTGATTATTTAGTCATGCTTTATTAACCTGTTGCCATGATCTAGGAGACTACCAAAATAGTAAAGTAAGGAAATGATGTTTACGTCTCTAGATAATAATAGGTTTGGTGGGGTGTAAGAGAAGAGGCAAGAATGAAAAAAGTCTACAGGTAAAAATCAAAAGCATGTCACAAACACCATATCCACAGTGTCCTGCAGAACAATACAGTAAAAGAATAAACATAAAACAGTACCCTATAGCATTTCAAAAAATAAGCTTTGCACTAGATTTCACATAAAGTTCCTACTCAATCCAAGTCTGTGGCACACAATAAAAACAGATCTTTCTTGTTTAGATTAAATTCAGTTCAATTCAGTACAATGCATCCAGGGTAAGACCTTAAGTCTGAGTAATGTTATCAGGTGCAAACCTTGCTGCCCCACATGGATTGGTACTGCTCCAAACGTAGACCCACCGGGAAATCATTTTTACCTACCTGTCAGGTAGTATTGGAAACATTACTACTCTTAATCCACTTACTTAATATTGCAAAGTGAAAAATCTGCTGTTATATGTTACAATATAGTGATCACATGTTGCCTTTTCCTATGCAATTGGATAAACCTTAGTCCTAAGACTTTAGCACAATGTGAAAAGTGTGTCCTGTTCTGTTAAAAAAAAACAGATTTTTCATTAGAGGGACTGTCTAAATCTTCCATAAATAATAATTATTATTATGATGTCTGTAGACTCTTTAGATGCTTGAGTGACTACTACATAATGGGTTATCCAATTTCATAGCTCTCCAAAAGGGTTTGGAATGGGTTTGAAACTGACATTCAATTGGGTGTAAAATACTATATTATTTATTGTATGCTTACTTTCTCTGTTCCAAATTAACTGTAATGTGTGTTTTGTAAAACTAGGGGCCTCTGTCCCCTTCTTGCTTCGCTTGCAAACCCCTGGGCAGGTGCTGTGTGCCAGCCACTTCATGGCTCTGCCGTTCACATATGGGGATGCGGATGCACAATTTAAACAGATTGTTATTTTCATGGGAATTGTTATATATGCATAATAGACCTAACTATTTTACATTACAGCGAGTAATTAACTATTGGAAAAAAATAGTAAAATGCAAAAAATTGAAAGAAAATTATGTTTCATGTTGCGTAAAAGGTATTCGTTGTGTTATACGTTTTCATTCTGTTTGGCTTTGAAATTAACATTCAAATTCTTACACTTTTACTGTAAAACTTCAGTAAAAACAATACAGTGGTACCTCGGTATACGTCTGCTTTGGAATAAGTCCAACTTGGTATATGTCCTGTTTGGACACGAAAAATTTTGCTTGGTATACGACCTTTGTTTGGAATACGACTCGCGTGCTACCCTTATTTACCTCTCTCGAGACAAAGCCACGACTGCCCACAAGCGTCAGAGCACCAGTTCCTAGCATTCAGTGAACAACCCGCGCTATAACTCTCTGTGAATTTTCATGTGTGTGGTATAGCGGGTCCACATCTCCTGTCAAAGCCTAGTTTTAAAATAAAAAATCACCGCACTCACGGCTTGGTGAGGGGGCGTGGTGGTTTTGTGGCTGAAGTGGTTCTCAGGGCGTTTAAAAGAAGTGGTGAGGCGGCCTTCTGCTGTTATGCACCTAAAATCTGGAATAGCCTGCCAATAGGAATTCGCCAGGCTGATACAGTAGAGCACTTTAAAAAACTGCTGAAAACACATTACTTTAACATGGCCTTTTTATAACTTCATTTTAATCGTAATTTAACTTAATCCTGATACTCTGTATGTTCAATTCATCATAACAACTATTCATGGTGGCTCTAAAATCGGTACTGACCCCTACTCTCTTTTCTGTTTCTTTTTCCGGTTTCTTTGTGGTGGTGGCCTGCGCCACCTCCACCTACTCAAAGCTTCATGATGCTCCAACAATGATGGACGGATTAAAAGGAAGAAGTCTACGTGACCATCATCATCATCAAGCCCTTCCGTGAGAATCCTAAATCCAAAGAGGACTGTTTCATTTATGTTAGGTAGAATGCCCAGAGGGGACTGGGCGGTATCATGGTCTGGAATCCCTACAGATTTTATTTTTTCTCCAGCCGTCTGGAGTTTTTTTGTTTTTCTGTCCCCTGGCCATTGAACCTTACTCTTATTCGATGTTAATGTTGATTTATTTTGTTTTATAATTATGTCTTTCATTTTTCTATTCTTTAATATGTAAAGCACTTTGAGCTACTGTTTGTATGAAAATGTGCTATATAAATAAATGTTGTTGTTGTTGTTGTTGTTTCGCGATGAGGGCGTTTTTCACCTAAGTGCACAGGTGAGAGACCATCCACATTCATGATTGTTCCTGGGGCTGCTTATCTTGATAAATAGAAGCGCAAGTCGGCTAGAAGGGAAGGAAAAATAAAGAATGGATGGGAGGTAAAGAGAGAGAGAGAGAGAGACCGTGAGCGAGTGAGAGCGTGCGCGCGTGCGCATGCATGAAGTGGCTGAAGTAGGCAGAGTGAAGCTCAGCTGCAAGTAGGGTGACTCCCCTGTTGGGAAGCAGGGGGGCCGCCAGGTAAAAAGGCACCAGGCTTCTTCTTGTTTTTTTTTTTTAAAAAAAAAGAATGCTTCCTGCTGTATTTTAACCTCGTTGTTTTTAAGAAGACTTTTTTCTATTGTTTTTAACCTCCACGTTTCACTTCTAATTTTATGGATTATTTATTGGAACTTTGGAGACTGCACTTTAATTTGAACACCTTGTTTTTTTGATTGTTTTAATAAAAGCACGTTGCACTTTTTCACCATCCCCTTGCTTTGTTGTTACCGATGAGCTTAGCAGTGAAGCACATTACCGACGGTGTAGGGTTCAAGGGCACATCGACAGCAGATGGGAGCATACAGCAAACCCGCATCATCACAACGTGATTTTGTGTTTTTTCATGTAAATTTGAATTGACTGTTAAAAAGTATGAAGGTGGCATGCGTATCCGGGACATAGCTGTTGCATACTGTTTGCCGAGAACGACGGTATCTACGATTGTGAAAAACAAAGGCGTTATTAAAAAGTAAAGTGAGGTTACATTTTCATTTATTTCATCTAATTGCTTTTGTATTTATGTATTTTAGTATTAAGCAGTGTTTAAATTATTTTATACAACCCCATCAATGTATAATATGCCAATAACAATTGGATTAATCACTTTCCCATTATTTCTTATGGGAAAAATTAGTTTGGTATACGTCCTGTTTGGTATAAGTCCAAGGACCTGGAACGGATTAAGGACGTATACCGAGGTACCACTGTATTTGGAATTAACTTTTTGTCAATATCGCATTGAATTTTGATTCGTGTTTGGAGTTACATTGTGACAATGCAACGTATAACTGCCCATGAGTGAATATCATTTCTTTCTCGCTAATAAATAAACCAACTTTTTCAAATGTTTGTCCCTGTGATTTGTTAATTGTCATAGCAAAAGATACTCTAATGGGAAACTGTAAACGTTTTAATACGAATGGCATATCAAGATCTCCTTTGGTGTCTAATGTTATCTGTGGAAGATGTACTACATTACCTTTATTGTCGTCTGTTAAAATTTTACATGTTAGAATTGTTCGACCAATTTTGAATACAACTAATCTTGTCCTATTGCATAGCCCATCACTCATACATAAATTACACAGTAACATTACAATGCATCCTTCTTTCAACAGTAATTCGGCCAGTGGAAGACTGGACAGTGTTATCGGTTGTAGATATTCTATGGAATATTTTAAGTTGTTGTTTTCATCTTCTGTAACATCACCACCAGCTGTTTCAGCAAAGTCTATTGATATGCATTTAACCAATCTGTAGCTGATTGACAAATTTCGTGTTGATTCATTTGACATTATTGTTTCTTGGTGCTAGGATTGCCCATGTACTCATTTCTTATGTTGATAACCCTTCGGGATGAAATTCTTCAATAAGACTTGGACATGATAAGTCTTCTTTTGTTGGGAACTTAAAGTGAGAAAACGTAAATCTTTATAAGAGCTGAGAGCACAAGAACTGTGTCTGACGAAAGCATTCACAGGAATGAGAGGTGAGAACACTGTGAGCATAGTCTTATCTCACGGGACTTGAAAAAATCTCTTGGTAATAGTCTTGTCTCATCTCAAGATTTTCTTTTATAATAGAGAGATTAATAGAATGGAAAAAAGCAAGAATTGTTGCTCATAATTTTTCATACTTAACAATTTCTTGCATAGAAGAATCAATTTTTTCTGATCCTTTTAAAAAATTTTATTTTTTTGTAGTGTCAGATTTTTTTTTTCTAAAGGTGTCTTTGATTTATACTAAGATTGAGCAATTCCACATTTGTTCCCCAACCCCCATGTCTTGCCCAGGTGATAAATAGTCAGAGCTTATAATGACTTAATTGTATGCAAATCGAATGAGATATCTCTTTAAATAAATGAAGAGAGAATGTGTCCCTCTGCTGTAAGAGAACATGATTCCAGGGAACTGACTACTGTAACTGTGAAGATAAATCACAAGATGCCATGTAGTAGTTCAGGTATCAAATAGCTTCCCCTCTGATCGATTGCTAAAACTAGGTCTTAAAAAGAAGTTTCAAAAGTTCATCTTTTGCAGCATTATTCTAATTTGAATTTTGAAATTTCAAACATAGCAGAAAGAAAGGATAAAGATGAGTTCAGAGCAAAGATGTGCAGCAGATTTTCTCATTTTACTGAACAGCCCATCCTTGTGCAAGATGCAACCAAGATGAAGTTATTACTTTTTGACTGATGTTTGTTAAGGTACTGATATGGATGATTTTGTAGTAATAATGAGTTTTCTCTATTTTTACCTACTGTTCATTCATAAATGTTTGATAAATAATTTGATATATAAAGGTATGGGGAGTTATAGTAGTACTGAATTGTTTTTCTTAGCACTAGTTCTGCTTACGTTCCTTAAAATTTAGCTCAGTTCTTTTTATATATTTTTAAAAAGTACCTGCCTTAGGCTTTGTTGTTTTGCCTGTTTCATTCTTGATAATTTTTAATGTGAGCCCAGGCTCTCAATTAATTGCTATTATGTTGATTTTTATTTTGGTCTTAAGGGTTAGTAGAACACTCATAGTAGAATAATTTGCAATGGTTACCGCCGCTGCCCTGTAATTCCAGAAGATTGAGTTTGTGTGCAGTTTGCATGTCTTCACCATGTTAGTGTGACATTTTGTCCCAGTACTCTGGTGTTTATCCCACATTCCAAGGACATGTAAGCTGGTTTAATCGAGGGCTATAAATGGGCCAGATGTAAGTGTGGAAGTGTAAAAATGTGTGCCTCGCAATGAGGGGTGCCCCAACTAAGGTTGGCTGCTGTCTTTTAATATTGTGGAGACAGGATCCAACAACATAAGACTCCAAACTTGGATTAAGCAGGTTTAGATAGATAGATAGAACTGTATTTATTTTACAGAAGCTCATTAAATAAATAAGTACATAAGTAAGTAAAAACACACACACACACACTTTGTTCTGAGCACACATCAGGATGACAATAAAGCAAGAAAATTAAAAAGGAAGAAAACTGCTGATTTGGCTGTTACAGCGAGGCATTATGCAAGTGTATTTCGTTAAGTATAATGGAGCCCCAGTAGCATTTCTTGGCACACTTTCTGCTGAATAATTTGTTGTCTGAAAGTCTGCAATGTTAATGTGTCAGATAGGGGATGTGCAGCATTGCTCATAATGGCACTCAGTTTTGTTTTAATACCCTCCTTCGCTACGACCTCCAGGGACTCCAGAGTGTATCCTATACAGTAACTGACTTTGCTCTTTTAATTAGCTTGTTGATTAAGTGGGCTGCTCTTGAAGCGATGTTACCAGCCCAGCACACCACAGTGTAGAATATCGCACTGCCTATCACAGATTTTTAGAAGTGAAGGATGTCACTTCCCACGTTAAGTGGAATGCAGTCTCCTAAGGAAAAATAACCTGCTCTGTCCTTTCAGCCTGTTACATAGTATTGTTTAAGCATTTGACTTCTTCACTTACTATCTCATATAAAAAAATGCTTATATTATGCATTTTAAAATTGTCCACCCAAGACTATTTCATGTTTCTGGATTTTAAATTGTACTGATATGTCTGCACATTGTTTTGCAGAGATGTGTATTGTCCTTTGGAGCTTAAGGCTTTATATGACTGAATTAGAAGTCTTTTGATAGCATAGCTCTTATTAGCAGCAATGTATGTCATGAGACTAAAGACGGTGAGTAGAGCAGGCTTTCAAAATAGTAAGGTGACTAATATCTATGGGAGTTACTTAGTTAAATAAGGTACAGTAGCTGAATATAACATTCTCTATTTTTACTTATTTGTGTATCTATGAATAACAGTACTTCCAAAAAAGCACAAAACATATGATTCTTGATAATAATATAAGTAGTCTTGTACATGAATACAGTGTGTTTCCAAAGCATCTGTAATACTTCTTCTTAAATACAGATACTATGTAATTTTTTATGCTTTATCAAATAAAACAAGAATCTGCTTATGAATGCCATTTAAGTGTTTGATATTTGGGTGAAGGAAATATCTGCATCAGCAGGAAACAATCTTGATGACTTCAGTGCTGACAAAAGTGAGCGGATTGATAACACTTGAGACTGAAGCCCTTTGTCTGCCAATGCACAACATAAATCACAGTCAGTCCTATGCTGCCAGCTTTGTTTCTTTGAAGGCTTCTGACCTCAATCATATGGGAGAAGAGAAGGTCAGCAGTTTACAAGTCTGTGAGTATAGAATTTGACCATTTTCTTTTCTTGAAGTAAGAACAATGGTGCTAATATTATGCAAGGTAAAGGTTTCAAAATTACTAGTAATAAAGCATAAGCAATATGTTTGGAGATATAAAGTATGTGGTTTAATACTTGAATTTCCCCTATTTTTCATAATGGCATAATTATATTTAAATCTGTACACAAGTATTTTTTTTTAGTTAAAAACTATTTTTGTATTTTTGCTTCCTTTTTAAATGCTAGGCTATAGGTAATTGTCAACTGGTTGGAAAGCTTAGCAGAGAAGATCTACTCACTCCTGGCCTTTGAATGGCAAAACATATCTTTAGGCAAATGTCCAACCCTGGCCCAAAACAATAGCAGTTTAGCAGTAGTGCACATTATTTCTTCAGTGTGGATATACAACTTACTGTTTCTTGTAAATTGTAAATAACCAGTTTCGTTATCTCTAAAATTAAATTGCCACGGGATACTTTTAAATGTCACTTTAAAGTCCACTTAGCCTTATTTGTAATTTGTGTCACTAACTCTTAAGGCATTTTCTACCAAACATTTTTTTAGTAAATGAATGCTTCTTATGTATTACTTCTTATATAATAGTTACAGTGTAAGTAATGTCTACAGCAAGAAATACATGCTTGAGTGTTTTGTCTTAAATTTATTAGCTATGCAATTTTCATACATATTTAGATTTAGATGAATGCTAATAAATGATTCATATTTACCACATGGTATATTTACAGAATTAATTTGTTGAGGAAACATACTGCTGGTTGTCTTAACTTATATGTCCTCTTGAAAAATGTATGAAATTTTCCAGCACAATATACAATATTTAAATGGTAATCAAGTCAATTTTTGTATTTTCATTTTTGTTCAAGTAGCTCTTTTTTAATGGTGATTCCAAGATATTTCAACTCTTGTGAGACATTATAAAAAGTGTAATTAATGAAAGACGAATTGCAAAACACTGATTGGGAATAATTTATTGTAGCGTTAGGCAGTGCTTGCTGACGTTGACCCCAATGGACTCACTCTATGCATGGCACTTTTAGGCAGCTTGAAGTTCTTAGAAGGACAACTCACTGTTACTGCACTATTTGGAATTCATGTCACTTTAGTAGGCTTGCTTTTTTGTATTTTTCTCTACAATTGGTTCAGCTACCAGCAATGGTTCACAAACTCCAAATCTTGGCAGTATGGCTTATCTTTCGCTGTTGTTGTGTGGCCAGTAATGATGGTACATTAACGTGGGTCTTGAGCACTGTGCTTTCAGGGGGCACAGCAGAGATGTGGTACACTATAATGTAAAGTGATACAACAAAAGTGTTGAGTGCTGTGCTGTGCTGTCATGCAGTGCAACAGAGGTGTTAAATACTCAGGTTTGGTGATTGGTCCATTATATTTGGGCAGGTGAACCTTGAGTGGAAGGTAGCAGACTTTTGGCTGTCTTCCTTAATGAATTTATGCTACCCGTGGCAGTCCACATCCTGAATCTCATCCTGAGACTTGACTTTATTGACTGCATCTGCCTCAACCTTTTCCTGGCTCTGTTTCACACTGCTCATCTGGGGTCAGTGGCAACCCAATCTGCCGCACATCCGGCTCCATTAGCTGGTCCATTCTATAGCTCTATTAGCAGCCACACACACAGGCTAATGAACCTTAGCAGATGGAGAAATGCAGAATTTGCAGTCTCTCAGCTGTCTTCCTTCCTGTATTAATGCTACAACCAGCATTCCAGATCCTGCATCTCAGCCTCAAAACTCTCCAGCATCTCTTTAAAAAAGCCTAGCAAATTCATTTTGGGTCTCCAGAGTCAGACGGTAGGCCTTCTCTTCACTCTACCCTGCTTTTGACACCAAGGTAGCACTGTGCAGAGCTCGCCAATGCAAACTCATAGAGTGTTAATCTTTACATTGTTTTTTGCGCTTTTAGGTAGCTTATTTTTTTCAGAAGGATGACCCAATGTTGAC
The DNA here is from genome assembly GCF_016835505.1 of Polypterus senegalus. Taxonomy (NCBI): domain Eukaryota; kingdom Metazoa; phylum Chordata; class Cladistia; order Polypteriformes; family Polypteridae; genus Polypterus; species Polypterus senegalus. The sequence goes on along the minus strand of NC_053160.1, from coordinate 151,249,194 downwards.
AAACTAGTTTGTACGGCAATGGTAGGCCTGTTGTTTTTACAGGCTCCCCTGATGCTGGGTCTAAGACTGTTCATTTGAATGGTAGAATGCCAGTTCATATCACTGGTGACTCATTAACAATGCCATCCTTAGACAGATGCCACTTGTCAGCTGTGAACGCTGGCCCCGGCACAGACAGACGGACAACATATTTTTGCCCAACACACTGTTTATTTACAAGTTCGCTATTTACAAAAGTCACGTGCACTCACACAAACCCCAGTGCCTCTGCACTGATTTCCCCCAAGTCCAGGGCCCACAGTTCTGTGCCTTGCTTCCTGGCCGCCTCCTGTCCTCGCTCTCCAGCTCAGTCCGCTTCCTCCCGACTTCCACCAATGACTGGAGGGAGGCGGCCCCTTAAATAAGGCTCCCGGATGAGCCCCAGGTGTTCCGTCCTTAGCCACGCCCAAGCGTGGCGGAAGTGTCGGCTGTCTTCCTGGCAGCTCTCTGGGTGCCACACAAAGTCTTCCCCCCGGCACTTCCTGGTGTGGCGGAAGTGCCGGGCTCCCGGGATAATTAGGCACCGGGGCGCCGCCTGGCGGTGACCACGGGCCCCTGCAGGGAAGGGCTTCCATGCCCTCAACCCGTGGCCCCAACAGAACCAGGACGGACCCTTGCGGTCTGGAGGAGGCACAAGCCCTCCTCACGTCCTCCTGGGCGTCCCGGCCGGGCTCCAGCCCCGGCCGGGGGCCACAGTGCCCCACCGCTAGCGAGGACACGTGGGTCCGAACGGCACAACCCGAAAGGGCAGCACGTCCCCAGCGAGGGTCCTACTATGTCCCCAGGGTCCAACACGGCACCCTGGGACATCTGTCTTTGGCACCCTCGCCCGGCGCAAACGTCCCCCTGTGGTCTGCGCCGCTCTCGCCCCCGCTGTTCCCCCCAGCGGGGTCACTGTAGTCCTCCCGGCGTGGAGCACTCCCGCGGAGCGGCCCGTTCCAGGAGGGCAGGTCCCTGTTGACGTCGGCCTCAGCTCGTCGGGGTTGGGCCTGTAAAATAAAGGAACAGAGGGCCAGAAGGCACAGCCAGGACACTCACCCCGAGCGCCCGTCGATCTCCGTACCGACCGTGCTCCTGCCCCCTCCGACAGCCCCAACTTGCCTGCTGAAGTCCTCCGCCGCAGGTTCCATGCCCGTCCGCTCGTCGGCCTCGGCACCGCTCTCGCAGGCAGCTCGCCCAGCCGCTCAGGGGATCTCCTCTGTCCATCCAGAGGACGGCCCTTCTCCGGACGCGCGCACCCAGCGCCGCGTCCTCTCCTATCGGAGGAATCGGCATTCACCCTTCGATTCCTCCTTCTTCTCTTGGACGCGCTGACGGTCTGGGTCTGAGCACAGCAAAAGCTCAAATCCAGCCCCGTCTGCGTCCAGGCAGAGCGACAGGAGACAGCTGCGGGCTTGAAGCGCAGGGCGCTAGGACCCAGGGCACTCAGCAGCCCGATCCTACCAGCCCTTGCGTGTTCGATCTCCCAGCCTCGCTAGCTGTCTGCACCGCCGCATCCGCTGTTGGGAAGTTGCCTACTGGGCGGTCGTCCTGTAAACAGTCACGGCCATGTTCGGCGAACCCCCACTTGCTTTACGGGAATGGCAACACTCACCACTCCCGCCGTGTTCTGCCTGCCTCCGGTTCCAGCGCCGCGCCGTTCCTCCGTCTCACGCGGTGTCAGTCCCGACGCGACCGCCTTCTCCATCAGCTGCTCACACTGGCGACTAGAACACGCAGCAACTCCTCAAAGACGGCTTGGCGGGCGAAGGGACTCCTCCGACACGCCGAGCCGCTGGTGGAAAGAGAGAGACAGACGTCGGTGGGCTTACCTGTCCATCAGCTCCACGCGGCGCCTGCCTCCTCTGGGCCACTCCCTCTGGCCCAATCGGGTCTCGGTTTGGCACGAGACTGGCGTTCCTTAGGCCGCCTCTATCCAATCATCGGCGGGCACGCAAGACACACCGGCCAATCCCGTGCCTGTCAGCGGGCGGGACTTCCGACCCGCGGCCATCTTGCCTCCCCTGCTCCGAGTGCGGAGACGTGCCTCTTCGCCGCGTTGTGGTTGCGGCGATTCCTTGAGCCGCAGCGGCTCCGACTCCGCAGCCTTCTTTGCTGCCGCCGTCGCCGCGCTGCCGACAGCCCGTGGCCCGGCGTGCTCCTGCCACGGACGCGGATCCGGTTCGTCCCTCCCTGTAGGAATGAAGGTAAGACCGACCCCGAGGGGCCGATGATTGCAGGGCAGGGCACTTACCTCCGGATCCCGTCATGCGAGGCCCCGCCTGGTGTGGCCTTTGTGCTGCCACGCCCGGCCTGGCTGTCCGTCTCGACAGCGCGACTGGAGCCCGCTGCGCTCCGGCGATGTCGGGTTCTCCTCCGCACCCGGGGAAAAGCCATTCCGCTGTCGGCGGTTTCTTGGTGAAACGCTCCGCGGTTGTGCCGCGGGCGCTCCGCGCCAGTGTGTGGTTCGCTGCTGCGCCGGGCCGTTCACAGAAATTTGTTTGAATGCAGGTCCCCGCCTTGCACCAGGCGGAGCATCCTGCCGACTACGCCACTGTGAACGCTGGCCCCGGCACAGACAGACGGACAACATATTTTTGCCCAACACACTGTTTATTTACAAGTTCGCTATTTACAAAAGTCACGTGCACTCACACAAACCCCAGTGCCTCTGCACTGATTTCCCCCAAGTCCAGGGCCCACAGTTCTGTGCCTTGCTTCCTGGCCGCCTCCTGTCCTCGCTCTCCAGCTCAGTCCGCTTCCTCCCGACTTCCACCAATGACTGGAGGGAGGCGGCCCCTTAAATAAGGCTCCCGGATGAGCCCCAGGTGTTCCGTCCTTAGCCACGCCCAAGCGTGGCGGAAGTGTCGGCTGTCTTCCTGGCAGCTCTCCGGGTGCCACACAAGTCTTCCCCGGCACTTCCTGGTGTGGCGGAAGTGCCGGGCTCCCGGGATAATTAGGCACCGGGGCGCCGCCTGGCGGTGGCCACAGGTCCCTACAGGGCTGGGCTTCAAAGCCCTGTACCCGAGGCCCCCTGCCTAACCAGGACGGACGCCCCACTCTGTCTGGAGGAGGCACTCGCCCTCCTCCGGTCCTCAAGCGTCCCGGCGGGCTCCAGCCCGACCGGCAACCGCGACGGGATAAACCGGCATCGGGGCGCCGCCTGGCGGTGACCACGGGCCCCTACAGGGAAGGGCTTCCATGCCCTCAACCCGTGGCCCCCAACAGAACCAGGACGGACGCCCCCTCGCAGTCTGGAGGAGGCACAAGCCCTCCTCACGTCCTCCTGGGCGTCCCGGCCGGGCTCCAGCCCCAGCCGGGGGCCACACAGCGCAATTCACAATTTTTATCTTCAAAATATTCCTAAATCTGGAAATTCTATGAAATTCTGCCAATACTTGCACTTCATTTGATAGCATTGAATGTTCATCTGCATAAGGATACACTATATTGCCAAAAGTTTTGGGACGCCTACCTTTACACACACATGAACTTTAATGACATCCCATTGTTAATACATAGGCTTTAATATGGAGTTGGCCCACCCTTAGCAGCTATAGCAGCTTCAACTCTTCTGGGAAGGCTTTCCACAAGGTTTAGGAGTGTGTTTATGGGAATTTTTGACCATATTTCCAGGAGAGCATTTATGAGGTCAGGCACTGATGTTGGATGAGAAGGCCTGGCTTGCAGTCTCCACTCTAATTCATCCCAAAGGTGTTCTATCGAGTTGATGTCAGGGCTCTGTGCAGACCAGTCAAGTTCCTCCACACCAGAATCGCTCATCCATTTCTTTATAGACCTTGCTTTGTGCACTGGTGTGCTGTCATGTTGGAACAGGAAGGGGCCTTTCCCAAACTGTTCCCACAAAGTTGGGAGCATGAAATTGTCCAAAATGGCTTTTGATGCTGAGTTGCTTTCACTGGAACTAAGGAGCAAAGCCCAGCCCCTGAAAAACAACCCCACACCATAATCCCCCTTCCACCAAACTTTACACTTGGCACAATGCAGTCAGGCAAGTACCATTCTCCTGGCAACCGCCAAACCCAGAATCGTCCATTGGATTGCCAGACAGACAAGCATGATTCGTCACTCCAGAGGACATGTTAGAGTCCAGTGGTTGTGTGCTTTACACCCTACATCCGATGCTTTGCATTGCACTTGGTGATGCAGCTGCCCAGCAATGGAAACCCATTCCTTGAAGCTCTCTTCATACTGTTATTGAGCCAATCTGGAGGCCACACGAAGTTTGGAGGTCTGTAGCTATTGACTCTGCAGAAAGTTGTCGACTTCTGCACACTATGCACCTCAGCATGCAATATTCCTGTGCTGTGATTTTACATGGCCTACCACTTCACGGCTGAACTGCTGTTGTTCCCAATTGCTTCCAGTTTGGTATAATGCCACTACAGTTGACTGTGGAATATTTAATGCGAGGCAATTTCACGAATGGACTTATTACATAGGTGGCATCCTATCATGGAACCATGCTTGAATTCACTGAGCTCCTGAGAGCGACCCATTCTTTCAAAAATGTTTGTAAAAGCAGTCTGCATGGCTAGGTGCTTGATTTTATACACCTGTGGCCATGGAAGTGATTGGAACACCTGAATTCATTGATTTGGAGAGGTGTTCCAATACTTTTGGCAATATAGTGTATCTTCTGGTCAAGTACCAATCTAGCTTTGTTCTTTGACCATAATTCTGTATAACAGGTATAACAGTTGTGGATGATAGGGGTCACGGTCATCCCTTTAAACCCAACAAACAGACACTCAGGACATAGAGTAAAAGCACAGAGAAGTATTTTAATTTTGTTTTCTTCTTTCACAGTGCTTCCAAGCACCACAACCACCATAAAAATAATTAATACGCATAATAATAATCACTAATCTCTCCTCCACACCTCCTACCAAGCTTTGTCACGCTCCTCCTGACTTTAGCTCGCTTGCTGGGTCTCCAGCAGTCCTTTATATAGTCCTTGACCAGGAAGTGCTTCTGTCCTTCCATCCACATGACTGGCTAGCACTTCCGAGTCAGATGGAGAACTTGCTTTTACTTCAAACCGGAAGTACTTCGGGGATTCTGTCCCCATGACTTTGGAGTACTTCAGCACCAGCAGGGCCGTAAAGCCGAACTCCAGATCTCATGGTCCCTGTGGGAATCCGGGGCGCCGCTTTGCTGCAGGGAAGTCACCATCTATCTTCTTGGGGGAGGCAGTGTCCCAAAGTAGCTGCCTTCTCTCATTCTTCCAGTCTTTGGTTGTCCCGGCCGGGTTGTGCTTCCGACTGTCCGTCACACAGTACAATTGTGATAAACGTATTGGCTACAAAGGAGAAGATCATAGAAAAGATCCTTAATAATTTAGATTTTGTGATTATACCCCAAAAGAGATTATTCTGTTTGCCTTAACCAGGACAATTAGATATATAGATAGTGTGACACTAGAGGGCCCTGTCGCTCCTCAAACACCACAGACAAAACATCCAGACCTCAGGTAATATAATGTGCTTTTCAAGCACCACCATCATCTCAAATCACAAATCAATAATAATAACAATAATCCTCCTCTCCTTCCAGCAGCTCCGTCACTCCTAACTACCTAACAACTATGGCTCAGCTTGCTGGGTTTCCCATAGTCCTTTAAATAGTCCTTGACCCGGCAGTGCTCCTGTCCTTCTGTCCATGTGATTCAATAGCACCTCCAGGTCAGATGAAGACATATTTTTTCTTCAGCTCGGAAGTACTGCTGTTCTTCCTTCCCCGTGACTTGGGAGTACTTCCGGGCTACAGGGAAAATAAAAATCCTCGCATCTCCCTGCAGCATCCCACGATGGCACCCATGGGACCCGGCAGGGCTATGAAGCCGAACTCCATCTCCCATTGTGCCCTGCGGGAATCCAGGGCCCCTCCATGCTGCAGGGAAGATGCCATCTAGCTGCCAGGATGTGTCAGCCTTGATGAACTGCCGGCCGTCCATCACAATAGATAGATACTTTATTCATTCCACCAGGATAATTTAGAAGATATTTTCTGCTTTGTTGAGTCCGCAGCAGAATCAAAAAGCTCTTAAACTACAACAATACTCTTTCCAAATCTCACTGTCAATTTCTTTACATTTCTCCTAAGATATGATGGAAACCTTTAGATATTTTAAAGACATTCTGTCTAGTGTTACTTCTGCAATAAACCAAAAATAATACATGTTAAGTTATTGCTGACAGGGTAACCCCATGAGTTTGCTTATGCTGTATCATTAAACAGCTGCTCCACTGGCAATGTTCTCAAAAAGTTACACAATTAATTTACAATGGTCCAAGGGGATCTCACTCAGCAGGTACAGTACAGATTACGTGGTAAGAGGCATAATATCCAAGTTTAACAATGATCGAATAATGAATGATCATCCTTATTTTTCTGTATTACACTTGCTTTTCAAAGGGGGACTGTGGAAAAACAAAAGCTTATGGCTTGGGAAGATAATAGAGGAAGTCTGTGTGAGGTTAAATTTCAGTAACAAAACCCAGCAAATTATTAGATCTGATTTTTCACTTTTTTATCCATGGACAGATGTATGGCATGTCAGTTTGGGGGTGTCTCTGGATGAACATTTCAATTGGTTAGATTGCTTTGCTTTTTCAGAGGAGTGTTCTCCACCAGAGTCTTTTCTGAGATGTGAGAATATCTTGCAGGGACCTCCAAACTGGGAAAACACTTTTGGTACACTTATCTTGAGAGAGGACCAATTTAAAATGTGTGTAACTCTAGTGGTTTAGGCAGGACCTGAAGTGTGTTCCAAATTATATCTTTGTGTTTATCTAGTTTGGGTCCTCAGGTTGGGGTTGGGGTTCTCTCAGGTTTATGAGGCGTTTTGGTGCACTGTTTCTTACAGTTACTGGTTTTTTTTCCCCTTTTCTTTGTTTAGTCATTTTTAGAACACTTTTATTCATTACAGGGAATGCTGACCCTAAAGTATTTCAGATTCTTTGGTTATGAGGCAGAAATAAACCCTGGAAGAGATGCCACTCCATTATAAAATGTACTTGTTCACAAACACAAACACTAGCTCCTTTCACACATTCAGGGTATCCAGGAATTTTCTGGTAAACTAATGGGTTAAGGATATTTGTGACAAACCCCATGTCAGGGATTTTAGGCAAGATGACCTAGCAAAGTTCCAGAATCTAGATCTAGTATAAGTCAAGTACATTGACAGAAATTACAATTTAATATCACTGATGAATGCAGTATCCTTTTTCCTGCTGCCTACCAACATCTTTACTTGCGGACCCACTCTCAGAAAACTGCATTCACTGTGGATTTCATTTGCATGATTTTCATTCATGATTTCCACAAACTCACAGTATTTGAGACATCCCAGTAAGTAGATTTCTGGGATGGGTAACCAGGAAATGATCAGGATTGTATGTGTGGAAGAGGACTAAAATCTCATACTAAGCTTTAAATTCTCCAGGCTGTCTTGCATGCACATTTTGACCTGAAGTATTTGAACAAAAACTGCATGGACATAAAACATTCATACTTTACCAACACAGAGACTGGGCCTGGAACTAAATTCTTTCTGTAATATTATAGGTAGATGAGAATTAATATTGAAAATGGAAACAGGGTAAAACAACACATTGATCTTAAAACTCCATTACACGTTTTGATTATCTCTCTATTATAAAAAAAAAGTTTTCGAAGGCTTGAAAGGAGACAATACGTGATTTTCTTGGAGACACTTTAACGTCCTGCGAGACAACGCAGTGAGACAAAATTGCAGCTGCTGTGCAGGCTTTTAAATGATCAACGTGCAGTGTGATAAGCAGAACACACAGCTCAACAGCAGTAGCAGCAAGCCAGCAGCTGATCCGACTGCATCTCCTTAGCGAATCTTCAGCCGCCCACCTTTCACTAGGCAAGCGGCAGAGATGCAAAGTGGCTGGCGCATAACGTGCCCCGGGGATAGGAAGGGGGTAAGCAAGCGAAGCGAGCAGGGGACAAAGCCCCCTAGTATTTTTTTTAAGTTTAAAAATGAAAGCATCATAATTAATTCAATATAATTAACATGACTTTTTGACTCCCAAATAAGGGACGACAAGAAAAAAAGATTTCCTTAAAATCAGGGGGAAAAATGCTTCAGATAACAACATCCAAATCTCCTTTACTAGTATTATTAATTTCATTTAATTCCAATTAAAACATATCACCATACTGTAGTCTACTGTTTTATTATTGTTTCGTTATTGGGTATAGCAGGACTTTTTTATAAAGTGCCAATGCAATTACATAACTCCGCCATTGCCAGTCCCAAGCCCGGATGAAAAAGGAGGAGGGTTGGGTGTTGGACTAGCAACCCCACCCCGTAAAACCCCAATGCTATAGAAACGGCAAAAAGAAAAACAGAGACTAACTTCCTGGAAGATGAAGGATCTCCGACCACTCGGAGACGCATGACGCTAGATGGTGAAAGCCGAAAGGAAACCACCGAGCCGAAACACCTGGAGACGTGACCTTGAGGCAGACATCACAAGGATGGGCGACACCTGGAGTCAACTAGAAAGAATGGCCCAGGACAGAAATCTCTGGAGATCTACCTTTGGCGGCCCATACCCCGGAAGGGGTGGAGGGCATAAGTAAGTAAGTAATGCAATTTCATACTCTCTTGGGAAGTTTGACATCATGAACTGTGTTAGTCAACAAAGAAGCAAATCTAAAAGCAATCTGTCAGATGCTTCAATACTCTGTACATTTAAAAAGTGTTGTTTTAGTTTCTCAGATGAATTTAGCAGAAAAATTCTGAAAGATTTTGAATGTATTTTAATAAGTTGCCTTAGATTAAGTGTCCTGATATTGAGGAACTGCATCCTCTGTGTTTACTTGGAGGACAGAAAACAGATAGGACTTTCCACTGTACATTCATTTATATCTGTGTAAAGAGCATCTCTAACAATGATAAGCTTGGCATTATGTCCTTCAGTAGATTTTAACACTTAAGGGAAGTTATTGGACTTCTGTCACTTTTACCACTAGGCACTGCAGGTTTAAATCAATTTACTGACTGAAAATGCATTAAACGACAGCCTACAGCTACATTTAATACAGTAGTCTCCCAAGTAATTTAAAAAAACACACTTTCTTTTCACTGTCTTTTTTTATTTAACATGCAATAATCTGAGCTGTATGAAATCATTTTAAATGTTGATCATCTTATTGATATATTCATAGAAAACATGTTAGCATGTGTCTCAGACCATTTGTTCTGCTTCTAGAAGCTATAAGTAATACTTCCAGTTTTGAAATCATGTTGTATTATAATATCAAGGTGACACTGTTAAAAGTCACTAATACTGTAAAAGATTATGCTGCCTGTAAAATTTGTCATGTATAATAAATAGTTTGACATTTGAAAGATATGGCACCTTGTATTTTTGTAAAAATTGGAATATGGTTAAAGAATGTTAAAAAGCAATGCAATAAAATAAATAAGAATATGTGATAATTAATGGTGGTTAGCACTGCCCTGCTATATCATAGCTATACAATACTGGGTTCAAATCCTGGTCCATTTCTATGGAATGTTAATCTTTGTACTTTAGTATTCTGTAGGTTAGGTCACAATCTCTAAATTTTGTATGACCAAAGTTAAATAAGCTTCCATTGACAGCCATCCAGTATTATATTTTTAAGTTAATTTAATTGGATTATGAGGCCCAGGAATGTTTTGTTTCAAGTTTCATTTTCAGCGAGAGACAGCACCATTACAGAAATCAGTGGTAGTTAACACTGATACCACTGACACGTAAATGGAATTATCCAAAGAAAAAGGGCATGTACATTTGGGCATGCATTCAGTTCTGTCTGGGTGCTGTGAGGTGAGGATTTGTCTTTTCTTTTATTAGGAAGGCAGGCAGCATGGCATAGTGGTTAAGGCTTTGGCCATCAACCCCTGAGGTTGTGGGTTCAGGTCCTACTGCTGTGGCCATATGATGCCCGGGTTGCCTGCAGCTGGCATAACCTCTTTGAACTAAAGTCATCAATAGTTACAGACCAAGATGGACTGAGCAACTAGGAAACACAACAACAAGATATGACACATTGTGCCAATTGATTTAATAAATCCATGTTCAAAAAATGTTTGGTGCAGTCTTCTGTTAAATAAATAAGTCAATAAATAAACCAATGAAACAGTGCTCCATGGAGGTTAAAATCAGTCCATTAAAACAAACACGAGCCTAAGTGCCTTAGTCAAATCCGTGTTCTCCTCTGTTCACCTTTAGGGTCTGCTTAGCAGCAGCAGATGCCTTCTGGCAAGTGCAGAGAACCTTAAATGGGATTGTGTCCCTATCTCCATTCCTTGATATGGGTCACCTGGATCCCTCAAGCAATCCCGTGGCAGGGATCCCACAAGTCCTGTTACCTTCTCCAACCTCCATCCCTCGGTGTTCATGAGACCTTTTGGAGCAGTTGGTCACTCCTGTTTATCTGCAGCCTTCAGAAAGTGCTACCCTACCCCTGAAGCACCATTTTTTCTCTGCTTTTTTCTCCCTTTAACTACACCTAAAGCTTCTTTTGCATTCTCTTTCATTTCCTTTTTCCCATATTCTTTTTCTCAAACTTTTTTATAACAATGTGGGTGTAGGTGCCTTAATTATAATTCCAAGAGTGCTAATGATATTTCCTAATCCTAATCTTGGGGGTGCTTGGCTTCACAATTGTGCAAACCTACACCCACCGCCTGAACCTGAGTGCACTTAACTAAAAACTTGCTCATTGCCACAGATGCTCAGCGCGCAACACCATAGACCATGAATGAAAACCTTCACCTGCTTCTGCTCCAATTTGATAAAACAGAACGAAATATAACCAATTTTATGTCTCTGATTTTGTAAGTCACATTGGAAAAGGCATCAGATTAATAATATCTAGTATTTTAAATAATATTTATTCTGTATTACAGGATGTGTACTGTAAGTGTTGACATCCCGTACAGTAGGGTGCAAAAGTATTCAATCCCCTTAAAAATCATCAAACTTTTCTGCATGGCAAACGAGGGCGTTACTGTTTCAAGCCCTACACATTTACTTTGTCGAGAACCCTTTTGCTGCAATAACAGCCCCAATTGTTTTGTGGTAAGTTTGTACTAGTTTTGCACCTTGTTCAGGAGAAATTCTTCCCCATTCTTCTTGGCAGAATTTATCAGGTCCTCTAGGTTGGGATGGCGGCTCTGGATAGCAGTTTTCAAATAGTGCCACAGATTCTCAATAGGGTTAAGATCAGGGCTTTGACTTAGTAGTTTCAAAAAATTCATCTTTCTATTTTTGACCCATTCCGATGTCGCTTTGGCCTTATGGTTAGAGTCATTGTTATGTTGAAAGATGACTCTTCTTCCGAGCTGTAGGTTCACAGCAGACTGGAACAAGTTCTCCAGCAATATTGTGTGCTATTTGTGTCCATCATTTTACCTTCAACTCAAAAGAGAATCCCTGTCCCAGCACATGAAAATAATCCCCATAGCATGATGCTGCCACCACCATATTTCACCATAGGTGTGGTATTTCTTGGGGCATTAACAATGTTAGTTTTTCACCACGCAAATCTCTTTGAAGTCTGGCCAAAAAGTTCTGTTTTGGCCTCATCTAACCATAAAACCTTCTCCCACATCTTAACTGTGTCTTTTTCATACTTTGTAGCAACAGACATGCATTCTTTTATGTGGATCATTTTAAGGAATGGCTTCTTTCATTCAACCTTCCCATAAAGGCCTGTTTTATGGACAGCTCTTGAAATTGGACCATGGTAGACCATGCACCTTCACTTTAGTTTCAGTCAAACAGTATTGTAGACTTCTGAGAGTGACATTTGGATTTTTAGCAGTATCTCTCACCAGTTGACAACTAAAATTGTTCTAATAAGAGTCTGGGTGCTTTGATGAACCTTCCACTTTCTGCTGATGAAATTAAAAGTGCATACTGGAACATTCAAACTGTTCGATATTTTTTTAAGGCAAAGTTCTGTGTTGTGCATTTCAATGACTTTGTTTCTCACATCAACAGAATGCTACCTTTGTCTTCATTGTGCAGTGATTGTCCAACAAAGACCACGGTCCTAACAAAGGGTGCTTTTTATATCCAGAGAGATATAAAGGACTCACAAGTAGTATCTAATAATGTTTAATTATGGTCAAATGACTCTCACCTTTTTTGTTGTGATTAATTTGTCATTTGTGTAATCTTGGAGCTTCCAAAGTACAGAGGGTTATATACTTTTGCAAAGACTAACTTTTGAGTTTTCCTTCTTCAGTTAAATATCTATTTTGACTTTTGAAATGCATTAAAACAGTATAAGAGTTCACTTTAAAAGTACTGAATGGATAAATATCTGTACTAATATTTTGCCATACAGAAAATTATGAAGACTTTCAAGGGGATTGGATACTTTTGCATACCACTGTATATTATAATTCACAGGTATAAGGTATATTTAATTCTTTAAAAAAATTTCTTTAGTTCTGAAATGGCCACTGTGAGGGCAGGCAGGCAGGCAATGACAGTTTACATATTATTATTCACAGTTGAATAAACAAATGTTCTGGCAAAATCTTTTGTGGCCTTCTCTTCTACACACCTAAAATCACAACGCAGTGGACTACTCAAGATAAAGGTTATGCAATTTATGCACTCATCTATTAAGCTTTTAACTGCTTTGTAGATTTTTATAATGGATATGCTATTATTGATATCCCTTGTGTTTACTTTTATTTTAAGGGATTTGTAATTGAAAGTTTGTTTTTTTTTTGCTTTTTTTATTTTGCATGTTTTCAAACTAATTAAGATATTTTAGAGACTCTAGTTGTAGCTTAACATTAAAATTCTATAATTAATATTAAAACAAGATGAATTAGCCAACAGCAGTACTTTTTTATGGTGCAAAAGCATACAAGAAAATGTAGATTGCAGAAAGGGTCATAAGGTGTTAGGTTATTCCTTTTTTCTTTTATATCTTTTACTAGATTGGAACAGATTTCTGTCTGATTAAGTATTAGAGGGCATAAGGACCAGCTGCTGTTTAAAAGGAATACAAGGTGCTGGAATGTGGCAGTGTCTTGAGAGAACAAGAGGAACCAATAGAGCTGCATGAAGCTGTACAGGTCTGTTGCATGTAATTAGGAGTAACGGATTTAGCTGTACTGCTGCCTACATTAAGTGGGCAAACACTCATATAACCTGAGAGATCCTTGTTGTTTGCTTTATCACTTCTTCGATGTCTAGTATTGGTTGCAATGGTGTTAGAAATATCCCTGATGATTATGCACTGAACTGGACATGTATAGAAAGTGAATGCACAAATAAATCAATGGTGTCAAATAGGGAAGAACAGAGGAAAAATAGTGAGAACTCATTACCACAAAGTGAACTTTTGGCATTGTAACTGGCGATTATAATAGAAATAATCACTGTGAATAATTAAATTCATTTGAATAACATTCTTTTGCTATTAGTGATGCTAACTGATTTGTTTTAAATGGTTGTGCAGTTTTAAAATAAATAACTTGCTTTGTCTGGTACTGGAAACATAATTATGTGCCTGGGTGCAATGCATTTCAAATCCAGCCTTTCACAGTAACTTGGAATTAAGTTTAGATCTTGTAGAGGTGATTAGCAATTTATATTCTGATTAGGTCATATATGGTGAGAGACGTCATTTTAAGTCCTGAATGTGTGTCTGCATCCACATGTTAGCACTAAGGTATATGCAAATGTAAAGTAATGGGTTCTACTTTTAACAGCTATGCAAACATATGACAAGTTGCTGATGGAATCTGACTTAATTGAAAAGAATTCTTCCAACGTGGCTGATGATTTAACACAGAAATTGGTATTTCATAGCAGGAAGATGTTAATTCCTAGAGCAGCACAAAGAAACATTCAAGAGCTGAAACTGAGCTGGCATAGACTGGTGATCAAACATATATGGAACCTAAAGACTGGCATTATAATAACAAGGGGCTAGTGACTGAGAGATAAAAATCTAGTCTATCCTAGAATGAGGTTTGTGGCAAAATAATTTGGGATTAAATAATCAGAATGAGTCAATTAAGCCTAGGTCAGAAATTAGTGTACACAGTGATCAAACCAAGTGAGGGAAATGCGGGCATAATTGAGTTAGGGATTTCTCAAGCAAGGGTTCATTACAGCATTTACATTCATGCCAAAAGTTATTCTGTATTCTTTCAGTTTTAAGATTTAGTTGGTCACATTAGGAAGACATATTGGTAAGAAGCATGACAATATACAGCACAATAGTATATTTATTTGACCTGTTTCATTTAGAACATCAAAGAAACGGAGGAATTTATCATAACCTGTGGACAAGTTTTAAGATGTAAGCTGTGCTTCTAAGATTTGGTGTCTGGAATTTCCTAGAAGGTAACATGTATGACTGAACTTGCAGTCCTCTGTAGTTTTGTGAATCTGGCAGCCCAGCCATCAAACCCAAACTACATTCTCAAAAGACACAAGGTAGAAAAGCACAATGAGAGCTGCAGTTCCAAGTAAAGAATAATTCTTAATGAGAGCAAACCATAAAAATAGCAAACTGTCCAACTGTCACTGCAAAAGACTTTTGTCTCGAGGGGCACAATGATGCATAGCATTTAATAGTCTTATCCACATTTCAGAGAGCATGTGAGCCATTCTCACCCCAAAATGTAACTGAAAGAATTACTTACCTTGCAAGATAAGGAGAGTCATCTTATGATAAACATAAAAATGTAAAAAACCTTAACAGATCCCTCAGCAGCTGTTTCAGTGAAAAGAATTAAAGAACAGCTACTTTGAACACATAAATTCGAAGGTGACAGATCAATTTATAGATTCAAATGTTCTGTTAATACAGAAACAGAAGAACCATCCAGTTGAGATGTATTGTACAGAGAGGGTGGATACACATCAATTCCTCTGCCACATCACCTCACGCTGTACAAGTGTAGAAAATCTCAGAGTTAACAGATAGTGTATACTGTATATCCTATCCTAGCACTGTAGTGGCAAAGTAGTGCAAGCCATGGTGAGATAACTGGCCAGAGTTTTTCAGGAAACAAATTGTACTATTGCTTTCTGTGAGCTCTGTAATGCCAAATAAAATAATATTACTTATCCAGCTGTGTTCTCAAGATCAGCTAATTCATACAAAAGAGTGTCAACCTCGCATTCTAGTATTTGAATTTTCTTCTTGGTTGGTTAGTTCATTAGGGCTCCAAACTCTTTGGATATCTTTTTTGTTCCTCTTTTATCTCATTTATGTCTCTATGGATAATGGCAAGGTATTCTTGGAAGCACCATAAGATCTCAAGCTGGATTAAAGGAAACTCACCACAGACAACATCTAATTTCGATATGCTGTTGGTTTGGATATGACATTTCAGCACAAGGTGCTTTTCGAACAGCCAGGCCATTTCAGCATTGGACCTTCCGCTAAGCTGGGACCTTGAGATTCCTCACTAAATGATAGATCATTAAAGATGTTTATTTATATTCTGGGAAAAAAACTGTGAGAAGACCGGAAATGCGATGTTCTGTGAGAGCTGCACTAGTTTCTGTCTATCCAATGCCCAGGCTCATGTGATCCACAATTTTTAAAAGTTAATGTTTGAATGTAAATGTAATGTAGTGTGGCATGCTGTACCACAAACTACTTTACAGGACATACATATCTCTTTTGATATCTGTATTGGTGTAACCCCAAGCATTTTGACAGTTCTGATTTCACTACAATAAGTCATGAATGCTACTTTTATTAAATATCATTTCAAATGAACTGTTACAATCTAGGTTTTGATTTTGCAATTTGTCAAAAATCTAACCAACATTACAGGAACTGCTTTCAGGAAAATATAAAAAGTGTCAAGATTGCTGAGTGATTGACAACATTTTGTGCTGGTTTTCTTGCATTTTGTTTTGCTGTTGATTATTACATTGTGATATTAAGGTGTCCATTTTTAGCTATAGGAGGAAGTCCGGAGGTAGGGTAAGATTATCAGACATTCTGGTCTATTGATAAAAGCCTGTCATTTTCATACTTGTTTTTGCTTAACATTTTACATATAAAACATTATGGTTTGAACTGATTGATTTTGACACTGTACGTTTTGTGCCCATTTTTTCTATTTTAGCAATGTGTTGCTTAGCAGTTAACAAGCTGGTTGAGTTTGGATAGGAATAGGACAATCTTGAATCCATTGAATCATTGCAGAGTGACTTGGACAGCATTCAGGCCTTGGCAAGTTTGTGGAAAATGAAATTTAATGTAAGTAATGTAAGTCCTCCTTGCTTTGAGTTGTGGGCTGCTGCTATTACTGTTACTATTATATAACAAAAACATACATTTGATTTGAGTCCCTAACAAATCAAAAAAAACAAGTGTGCTTTTAATCAATAATGCAAAATAAATAAAACCCGAATAAAAAAATTGCACATAAAAGCACACTTGTTTTGTTATACCTTTTTTTTATTTTTTACAAGTACCATAACTTTACACGGGCTGTTAAGACTCTAACTTATGTGCGATTTTTCTTTTATTTGGTTTTTATTCAGTTTTATTCTTAAATAAAAGCACACCTGTTTAGTTGATTTGTTAGAGACTCAAATCAAATATATGTTTTTTATTATGTAATAGTAACAATAATATCAGCCCACCACTCAAAGCACTAAATGTAGGAAGGACCCGGGATTGCACCGGCCACATCTTGATTATGAAGCAGCAGTTCTTACACCTGAACCATCGAAACACATATATACGTGAAGTTGCTGCATTTCCAGTGTGAAAGACACAAATTTACACACGCATGCAAACATCTTTACTTCATATTGATTGATATTTGGGCTTCAGATTTCACACATTCACAGCAACAATTTCTTTTTCTTTGGCTTGTTTGATATTTGGACTTCAGTCTTCACACATTACACACTTCACGTCAACATTTTTTTGTTATTACTATAACAAATCAAAAAAAATTCTGTTTTAGGTACGTGTTCAACATTTCTTGCCTCCCAAGAAATGGCATCCTACATTTATACAGATCATTGTAGACAGAGAACACGCATGAAATGTATGTATTTTGAATAACAATACTGTATTATTTTCCTATACAATTCCAGACACCTCACTGCAAGATAAACAGAATTCAGCTGTGAGTATTTTTTGTCTGATAGCAGGCTATCTGCCTGCGGCTGATTGACACATTTG
Source organism: Polypterus senegalus (assembly GCF_016835505.1). NCBI lineage: Eukaryota > Metazoa > Chordata > Cladistia > Polypteriformes > Polypteridae > Polypterus > Polypterus senegalus. The sequence continues at coordinate 151,231,929 of NC_053160.1, read as the reverse complement.
CAAAACAAAGGCGCTATCAGTGTGCAATTAACGCAGTAAAATTATGGTGGCCTGGCATTATGAATATTTTTGCAGGTGTTGAATAAACAATGGATGGTCTAAAACATATAATAAGAAGGATTTAGGAGATTTAGTGGACTCAACACTAATAACTGTCAGACCAGACAGTGTTCAGATGCCAATAAGAATGTTAAGAGAATGATAGTTTATACAGCACGATGTGCAGAGTACATGTCCAAAAAGGTTACACTCAAGCTTTAAAACATACTGGTCATCTGGAGTACAGTGTACAATTTTGGTCTCCTGGCTACAAAAAGAATAAAACAGCACTGGAAAAAAACAGAGAACAGTGACTATGCTGATTCCAGGGCTAAAGGGGATACATTATGAGGAATGATTAAAAGAGCTGAGCCTTTTTAGTTTAAGCAAAAGAAGGTTAAGAGGGGACATGATTGAATTGTTTAAAATTACAAAAGGAATTAGTACAGTGGATTGAAACTGTTGCTTAAAAATTTGTTCATCAAGATCACAGGGACACAGTTGGAAATGTGTTATGGGTAAATTTCATCACAAATATTAGGAAGTTTTTCTTTACACTGAGAACCACATGGAATAACTTAACAAGTATTGTAGTAGACAGTACGACTTTCAAAAACAGACAATGCAATGTTATTTTAGAAGAATTAAATGGATAGAACTGTCGAGCTTTCTTTGGCTGAATGTGCTGTGCTCGTCTAGATTGTTCTAATGTTCTAATGCTCATTAGGAGTTACTTTTCTTTGGTAGGTAGGTAGTTACACTTCCAGTGTAGGGTCAGGTAAGTGATGTAAGACAACAAAGCAAGCTTTAAAATAAAGCCTTCAGAAAATACCTTCTTTGTCTCAGTCTGGCATCGAGGTAAGATTTAACATCATGTCCATTCTCACATATAGTATATATACCACCCATGTAAATACTACATGTCTCAGATTTTTGTGCCAGCAGAATCACATTATATGATTATAACTGTACCACCATAAGGAATGTTAGCGATTCAGTAGACTTAATCTACTAGTAGTGTACAGAAAAAAATACCTCACGTAATTCATAGTGTATCCAGCCATAGATGGCCATCAACTTAGATTAGCCTTGATTAAATGTCTAGCACAAATTTGAAGTCTCTGTGGTTCTCAGGATCAAGCTGAAAGCCCTTTCATCAAACATCAGATGGTATAATGATGATTAAATTAATTTAAGATAAACAAAGAACAATAAAAAAGAAAAATGTAAAAGTTATATTTGCTTAAATTTTTTATTATGTCATCCAATTTCAGTGTACCTGCTTCAAAAATAATCAGTAATGGTATAAACTGTCCACTGACCAAAGCTAAAGTTGTTTTTCTTTTTTAAAATTTTTTGCTAAAAACATTTAGTTGTTCTGTTTTCTTGATGCACTAGATAAGTTTTCAATTAATACTTGATTATCTAACTCCATGAAGACACAGAAGGGCAGGCTTAAATGATGCATATGTTTTTGCATTTTAATTTTCATTACACAATTTGTTATCATGACAGTCAACTGACTACATCAAACATGTGGCCATTCATTTTTTAAACACACTTTTTATCTTAACTGGATCATAAGGAGCTGGAGCTTATACTGGTAGCAACACATGCTGATAGGAACTTGGATGGGATGCCAGTCACACTTACAGTCATATGAAATAGTTTTGGAACCCCTCTTAATTCTTTGGATTTTTGTTTATCATTGGCTGAGTTTTCAAAGTAGCAACTTGATTTTAATATATGACATGCTTTATGGAAACAGTAGTATTTCAGCAGGCTTTAAGCTTATTAGATTAACAGAAAATATGCAATATACATCATAACAAAATTAGACAGGTGCATACATTTGGGCATCCCAACAGAGATATTACATCAATACTTAGTTGAGCCTCCTTTTGCAAATATAACAGCTTCTAGACGCCTCATGTAGCCTTTGATGAGTGTCTGGATTCTGGATGGAGGTATTTTTGACCATTCTTCCATACAAAATATCTTTAGCTCAGTTAAATTTGATGGCTGCCAAGCATGGACAGCCTGCTTCAAATCATCCCATAGATTTTCGATGATATTCAAGTCAGGGGACTGTGACAGCCATTCCAGAACATTGTACTTCTCCCTCTGCATGAATGCCTTTGTAGATTTCGATCTGTGTTTTGGGTATTGTCTTGTTAGAATATCCAACCCTTGCATAACTTCAACTTGTGATTGATGCTTGAACATTATCCTGAAGAATTTGTTGATATTGGGTTGAATTCATCCGACCCTCGACTTTAACAAGGGCCCCAGTCCTTGAACTAGCCACACAGCATGATGGAACCTCCACCAAATTTGACAGTAGGTAGCAGGTGTTTTTCTTGGAATGCGGTGTTCTTCTTCCGCCACACAAAGCGCGTTTTGTTATGACCAAATAACTCAATTTTTGTCTCATCAGTCCAAAGCAAAATGAATCTGGCTTGTCTAAATGAGCATTTGCATACAACAAGCGACTCTGTTTGTGGCATGAGTGCAGAAAGGGCTTCTTTCTCATCATCCTGCCATACAGATGTTCTTTGTGCAAATTGTGCTGAATTGTAGAACGATGTACAGATACACCATCTGCATCAAGATGCTCTTGCAGGTCTTTGGATGTGATCTGTTGTTTGTCTGTAACTATTCTCACAATCCTGCGCATATGCTGCTCCTGTATTTTTCTTGGGCTGCCAGACCTAGGTTTAACAGCAACTGTGCCTGTGGTCTTCCATTTCCTGATTACATTCCTTACAGTTGAAACTGACAGTTTAAAACTCTGAGATAGCTTTTTGTAGCCTTCCCCTAAACCATGATACTGAACAATCTTTGTTTTCAGATCTTTTGAGAGTGGCTTTGAGGATCCCATGCTGTCACTCAGAGGAGAGTCAAAGGGAAGCACAACTTGCAATTGACCACCTTAAATACCTTTTCTCATGATTGGACACACCTGTCTATGAAGTTCAAGGCTTAACAAGCTAATCCAATCAATTTGGTGTTGCAAGTAATCAGCATTGAGCAGTTATATGCATTCAAATCAGCAAAATTACAAGGGTGCCCACATTTTTGCACAGCTGATTCAATTTCATACAACTAAATACTGCTTCACTAAAAATCTTTGTTCGGAAAACACCCCATTACTCAACTGTTGCTAGGAAATGAAAGACATACCACTGTTATCTTTTTTATTGAAAGTAGATTAAATTATTATGCAGGCTGAGAGGGGTTCCCAAATTTTTTCATATGACTGTATGTATTGATCCAACCCAATCCAGAGTTATTAATCATCTTTAATATATGGGATATGAAAGGTGATCATAGAGTAACTCAAGCAATCTGAAGTATGCACAAAGAGAATGTGGCAATTCCACAATTACAGTAACCTGGGGCCTCATGTATAAATGGTGCGTACGCACAGAAATGTTGCATAAGAACTTTTCCACGTTCAAATTGCGATGTATAAAACCTACACTTGGCGTAAAGCCGCACACTTTTCCACAGTACCTCATACCTTGTCGTACGCAAGTTCTCCGCTCGGTTTTGCAGACTGGTGGCACCCAGCGTCAAAGCAATGCTACTGTTCCTGTGTGGTTACTCCTTATTTTCCTGACGCGCTTTATAAATACACTGAAACTAACCGCATATTGTTTATTAGTGTAATGCATCTGATTGTAATTAACTTGTAACAATATAATGGTCCAGGGAATAGCCATAGTATTCCAAATACCATAACTGCTTTAGCGTTGTTACTCTCACTGCACCTTCTTCTTCTTCTTTTTCTTTCAGCTGCTCCTGTTAGGGTTGCCACAGTGGATCATCTTTTTCCATATTACTCTCACTGCACAACTCGGAGTGTTTATATAACTGTATCGGAGTGTGAAATCACAGCAGCAGCTGATCGGAAAGAGATTTATCGGGATACAGACTCAAGCACATGCTACCTCAGCCACGGCAAAACGTTTCAAAGCCTTTCCTGTACGGACCTCGCGGTTCCGAAACAGTTTCATCCCAAGAACTATAAACGCGCACAATCAATTGCTCCTTGTAGAACTGTTTGTACTTATAAGTACAATTACCCCACTGTAAACTTGCACTACAGTTATAATATTACACAACCTGAGCCACTTTATAAAGCGCATATTTACATATGATGACGATATCATTTTGAAGATGAAATGCAGCAAAATATGTTTATTATATTATACAGGTAAAACTTTAACTTCATTTAAATAATTCATATTCTTCACTGGGACTGGCGTGAAGGATAGGATAATTAAACATGTTCTACGAAGATAGTTCAATGTTCCTTAAACGTTTTGAAGAATCAGCGCTCTAAGCTTACAGATGGCTTAACATCTATTACAGAGCTGATTGTGTGGCGATCGGTTACTTGGAGAAAGAAAAGCAAGGACTGCAGGGGCGGCCACACCAATATATATTGAACTAGCAGAATACCAGCCATATCTATCTATGTATATATATCTCTATCTATCTATATATATATATATACCCAGCAGAGAAGTAGTGTGTTAAAGAAGGTTTTGTCACTGAAAAGAAAAGGAAAAATTTTAAAAATAGCGTAACATGATTATCAATGTAATTGTTTTGTCACTGTTATGAGTGTTGCTGTGATATATATATATATATATATATAGCAAAATACCTTCATATCTACCTATACACACATATACATACATATACACACACACATCAATTATATATATGTATGTATGTGTCTATATGTGTGTGTATAGGTTTGGTCACTGAGTGCAAGGGAAAAATAATAAATTATAGTCTATAAGTTATTAAACAGTAAAACATTAACGTTTTAAGAAGTACAGGTACATTGAAATTACATTTTCTATGTGAACGTTCAAATTTGTGCCTCTGGTAATGTGCCTTACCGGCATTTAAAGAAAATTAGTTTTGTGTCCTCTGCAGTGTTAAGAGAGAAAGGCTTTGGTTTGGGATAAAAGGAAAAAGGTGTAAAGAAAGGAAAGTTGCCTTTTTCTTTTATATAGTATAGAGATGTGTTCGCTGGCGTTATGATCGCCTTTTGGGGACAGTCGCGGTGGGTCTTGTGTAGACTGGTGAGGCGTCCCGCCATTAATCGGCTGTGATGGCACTGTCAGTCCTCCACTCCTGTGCGTGTCTTCATAATCCGAGCTGAGGACCTCATAATCGTATACGTGCAAAAGAAAGTGTGAATCGCCTTAATATTATTTTGCCGTGGTGTAGAAAAGGGGTCCCGTGTTTGCACTTGTCTGGGCTATAGCGCAGGGGAGGATGAAAAAATTAAAAGTGCTCACTTTGACTTAAGGCAGAAGCGCAGTCAGCGTCTCAAAGGCCGGCACAGCTATGCACGCGCTGGCTGCTCGACTTTTGCTGGGCAGGAGACCCCAGTTTTGCAGACACGTTCATGATATCAAAAGTCTCAGCGCTCTTTGGAGGTCATTCATATATATATATATAAAAATACCCGCCTCAGCGGAGAAGTAGTGTGTTAAAGAAGTAATGAAAAGAAAAGGAAACATTTTAATAATAACGTAACATGATTGACATTGTCATGAGTGTTGCTGTCATATATATGCCTGCCTAAATAAGTCACCCTCGCTTTGCTCTTACTTTTTACCGTTCATTTAATCATGGCTAGTGGCGGAAAAATTATAAAATGGAAGGAGGATGGCTTTACCAAAACAATTATTGATGGCGAATCGATTATTCATAAAGCTTGAATTGGTGATCTGTTTTTCTGTGTTAACCTCATATTTTTCATACTTCTTCTCAAACTAAGGTGGTGCGAGGGTAAAATGAATCGGGATCGCTGATCAATGTAATCGGTGTACCAGGAAATCATGCATTGACAAAAGCTCCCTTTGCTTGTAATGCAAAGTGTGATTAAATGCATTATTTTTAACGTTATGGAGCACATGCATCAAGCTTCTCAGCTGTGCTTGTGCTAAGAAAAGGAAAGATTTTAAAAATAACGTAACACGATTGTCAATGTGACCTTTTGTAAGTAGTGCCTGGAGGATTCAGTGTGGAGAAACTCTAGAGACAGCGTGTGTATTAACTTGTGGATTTTTCTGTGAGTATTTGGTGGCAGTCTGACGAAGTTGCTTCGGAAGACGGCGTTAGCCGCGGAGCTCAGCTCAGAGCGAAATGAGATGAATGGGAGGGAGATGATGACGTGACTCCCCCACCCGCCTTAACTGTCAATCCCCACAAACACAGTCTCTCGGAATTTGCATAAGCACACCCCTTCACCTACAATTTTAACTTAGTTACAAAGTGATCAAAACTCTCGTTTATATCCTGCGTCCTCTCATTAAACTTGTATCCGCATTACCTGTGGGCATGTGAAACGCCAGCGTAGCCTGTCTATGAACTTAATTTAAAGTTTAGGTTTACACCTTGCTTTCTTTCGAGGTAGCAGCACTCATGAATATGGTAGTATATGTCACTCGCTCGCTTCTTATTGTTTCGCTGCCTTCTCAATTATATAATGCATGTTTTCTTAAGCGCTTTTTGGAGGTCTTTCTGGTTTTCTACTCACTGCGTTGACAGTCAGTTCACGTGATTACGTGGAAGGCGTGGTGATGTCACACGAAACTCCGCCCCCCCGTCTTTCCAGCTCAACTCCATTACAGTTAATGGAGAAAAATACCTTCCAGTTATGACCATTAGGCGTAGAATTTCGAAATGAAACCTGCCCAACTTTTGTAAGTAAGCTGTAAGGAATGAGCCTGCCAAATTTCAGCCTTCTACCTACACGGGAAGTTGGAGAATTAGTGATGAGTCAGTGAGTGAGTGAGTGAGTGAGTGAGTGAGTGAGTGAGGGCTTTGCCTTTTATTAGTATAGATATAAAACAGAAAGAGAAAATAACTACACAGCTAAAAACGCAGCGGCAAATTTTGACAAAAGTTAAACGCTTGTGTCATGAGCACGAGGCAGCTATACAGTGTACGCATTGGACGTGGCCATCCACCGTGCATAAGATACCATACTGATATAGGCGGGCGAAGGAGTCACCGATTCTTTCTCTGCCTAGAGCCGCCCATGAGTACTGCTGCAATAAATAATTTAATCGAAGGTCGCACACAATCACTGCGCCGTGAAACCCATGTTTAATAACGTGCTTTAACTCCTATCATCATGAAAATCATATCACGTATACATCTCAGTATTTTAGTTATTCAGAGAGCTGTAATATCATGAATGTAATCGATTCTGTGTCCTGTCGGAGAAAGAGAGCCGGTTTAAGAAGCAAGTAGTGATTCACACACATAGAGCACATAGAAGATCACATACAAAACAAAGCATTTAACGTGCTACTTTAATTACAATGTGATTTGAGAAACTGGTTAATTTAAACGATTTTAAGATGATGTTTATGATGTTCTACTTTAATGACAAAATAAACTGCGTGATTAAAATGGAAATTTCGAGATTGAAGTTGACATTTCGTGCTTTTTTCCCCACTGTGTGCCTATTTTTTTTTGTCTATACCCTAATAAGCTTTTATATGACACTCAGACGGTGGGCTACGACTCACCTTTTCACGGTGACTTTGATATCTGAGCTTTCAAGTTTCTCCAACACGCTATTACACTCGATCAACTTCCTTTTGTTGATTATACCACGATTTAATTAAACAAATAGTATGTTTTCCTTTGCCTCCACTTGGTATTCGCTGAAATTCTTATATTTTCCCCCGTGCTTTTCCCATTGTCTTTTCACAGAAGGCTGAGCTTAAGGGCAATTTATATTGATTTGCATATTCAAAGAGGCGTAATTCTGGGAGGAGTTGGGGCGGGACATAAGGCACGTGCACGAGCGTTAGTTTTCACGCTGACCGGGATTTATGTAGTGGAAGAATGTGGAAGTTGGAGTACGCACAGATTCCTGCATCTGGATTTTTCTGTGCGTAAGCACATTTCGGCTTTTGTGCTTACGCCATGTTATAGTGTGAATTCAGATCACTGGTGTTATGAGATAGTAGTGATAACCGTGGCTCCATTGTGCTGGCTGTGTACAAAACAATTAAACGTTAATTTATTTGGCACAAAGTGTGGCTCTATGGTTGTCACTGATTCAATTTGCTCCAGTGACTCCTTGAGTGATCCTGGAACCTAATTGTAAAAAAAAGAAAACAGGTAAAATGATTACAGTATAGTTTTATATTTGCGAAGTTCATATCGATGGCATTTGCTATATTTGTATATATACCTGTATATGTACAGTATTTATATAGAAGGTTAGGTTAAATATATAAAGATTTTATATATATTTTATTATCATCAGGGTATAGTTTGTAGCTTTTGTGTTGAAACAGGCTATTTTACCAGTATTTTCACTGCTATTTCAGCTAACATAAACAGCAGCATTTAATACAGATTTAAGAGTCAAGTTAAATTAGAACACAGCTGAGAAGGCATTAAATTATATATCCATTGACAGCGAAGGCTACTTTGTGCTATTGGCATTTTAAGGAATTGCAGTAGAGTTAATGTGGAAATTGCCTTTTTTCAATTGGGGTTATTTATAACTTCAGACTCTAAACATTTGTCAGGCTGCTCCAATACCTGTATGAATCAAGGGCAAGCTTGGTAACGTATGGGAAAAATTAATCAGAAAGAAGGAAAAACATGGTGAAAACAGTAATTATTTACTGGCAATGGAGAAGGGTTTGAAAATTAAATTACTGCATATTGCCAGAAGGGGTTGTAATTAGAAAATATTGACTGTGCTCTACAACCATATTGGAGCCTTGCCAAGAGCTTGTGATCGAAAGTGCATGTTATACAAGTTGTTGTTGACAGTAAGCTGCTATCTTTCTGCTTAAGCAAAGATGCAATTTGATACTGGGAAAGGAAAAAAAAAGATTTTTAAATGGATTCATACTAAACCAAAAATATTAAATAATTTCCTAAGACTTAGGTATGACAGAGGCATAATGAATTGACTCAAAATGATTAAAAGGTACCTTGCAGATTGTGCAGTTTTTAATATGTTTTTTTTTCACAATCATCTTCATTTAAAAAGCATGGCACAGTCTTCATTAGTATTCTAAGGAAGTATGTGAATACAACAAAAGACTTTAAAGAATTCTGTTGGAGGTTGTTTAAATCAAAATTTAAATATTTTGATTAGGTCTTTTTAGTTATTTTTCTCAGTATCTGTTATATACATAAACTTACCCACATTTACATTATTAAATTTAAAAAAATATCTTAAAAAATGTAAATTTCACAAGAGATTTCATATTTAGAATACTAATAAAAGCATCAAAAGCCTCCACCATTAATTAAAATGTATTGTATGAATATGAAATAACTGCTTTAAATCCTGTTGAAAATAGAAATATTGTGAGACAGATAACTATAGACCCATGACTTGCAATACTTTATTTTTCATACCTTCTACCTCTGTTATTGAACTAACCTCATTCTTCCATCCATTCACTCAACACTCTTTTTTCAGTAAAGGATTGTGGAAAACTGTGTCCTATTCCATCATCATTAATAGGCACAAAGTAGGAACCAAGCTTTAATGAGATAAGAGTTAATCACGGCATACTCACACACACACACACCACACCACACTTAGTCCCACAGAGACAATTAACGAGTCAACAAAAAAAAAAAAGGACAAGATATGAAATTCTAGTGATAACCGGATTTCCCAGAGAAAACCGACACGTACATACACATTAATAGCAACTACCCAGAGTAAAAATTTAAGATCCTTGAAGGTCTAAGTTAGTGACAACCATTATGCCACCCAAGGTCATTTAGTGCAAATGTTCTGAGAGTATACTGCTACCTTATAACAACAACAGCAATTTATTTCTTGTATAGACCAAATCCACAGAAGGAATGTAGAACCACTGCCAGGTTGTAGAAAAGGAGTCAGACCAGCTAGATTCAGTCAGAGTCCTGGATACCTTGGCCATCAAGCCGCCCTCCCCCGTAATGACCATTTTACAGCTGAATCAGTGCTGGCTAATCTGATGATATTGTAATAGTAATACTTGACATTCTCAAATCAGCTTAATATAGTTCAGAACTGCAGGGGACCAGAACCTATCCTGGTGGCACTGAGAATAAAGAAGAAAACAGCCCTGGACAATTCATTGCAATGTTAATTTATTTATTATATTGGCAATGCCTTATTGTTCCATGTTCTCTTTTCACAATCTATTGTGTTTTTATGTTATTTGTGAATCCTGTGATGGCTGTACAGGCCAATCCTGGAGTGACGCATGTGGCCACATGCTTCACAGATATAATGTGAAAGAGAGAGACGGCTGTAGTTTGGGAGAACTTTGGCAGGTCTTTTCTTCTCTGTTGCCTCTCTGTGACAGAGGCAGTATGCTCTTCTCCAAATGAAATGGCCTTGTATGTTACTTGACAACAGGTGTTCCAATATAGAGCCAAGTATTCCCATGTTTTTGGTATACTTTACATTGTTTGAGGTAGCTTTTCTGTAACAATTATTTACACCCATTTGGTTGTCTTTTGCCAGCTGATCATGGAGAAGCTGCTGAGGTAATCTGCTGTTTGGCAAGCATAAACAGTGTCAGGCCCACCTGAGCTGAATTACATGTTATGAGCTTCTATGCTGAAGAAACCAGTCTCGGACAATATGTTGATGTTGATCCTTCAATCTTGCCATGAGATGTTCAATATTTTCTGAAGGAAATACTGCTGCTGCTGTTTCAGCTTAATCATATGCTTTTTGTAAATGACCCATTCCTCAACAATGGTAGGAATGGTAGAATCATTGCTTTGGAGACCAGAAACATGATGGCAATTTGGGAATTATGGTTGCAGTATGCATGCTTTTTCAGTCATCATAAAGAGGTGTTGGCACATCAGATTCTGTACTGAAATTCATCATGTTGTATTCATTGAGAGGTGACTACCAAGATATTCAAAGTGCTCAATGCTCTCCAGGTTCTCATCCTTCTCAATGGAGGGTCTCCTGACTTGGTGGTTGGCATGGAGTAGGCAAGTGCAGTACACCTTGGTCTTCCCAATTTTTCACAGTCAGAATTCCACATAGACACATGGAGAACTCCACACAGATGATGGACTGGATGTGGAATTTAAACATAGGTTGCTGGATATGTCAAGTGGCAGTCTATCTGTTTCAAATAAACAAGTAGATATAGAACTATTAATAAGATTTTATGGTCATATGAAAAAAGTCAATGCGAAGCACTTTTCTCCACTTAAATTAGTAATTAGAGGGCTGTGTTAGGATCATCTTAATATTATTTCTAAAATTGCAGTGACCAATTACATTAGGCTATTTCACTACTTTAGGTTCAAATGTGTACACTATAGGTCGTACTTTCAACAGAAAACAGCCAGCACCTTCAGTTTGTCTTTAGCATGATTCTCAGATTTTTATCAGCCAGTGGTTTAAGAAATTAAAATGTAAATTTTTGGCAAATTAATCATCCGTTCAGATCTAAAAGTTCCTATCACTAATCAGTGGTTATTTTATGCATAAATAGTGTATTGAATTAAGGTGATTAAAAAAACAATCATTCAATGAATAGGCATTTTATATAGTAGATTTCATAGTAAGCAATACACACTGAAAAAAATGAATAATCCAAAAACAAAAATCTTAAAATTGCAAATTACTGAAGAATGCAATAACATTCAAAGGTGTATATTTTACGTGATTTACTTTATTTACAATAATCTCTTATAGAAATAGTATGTAATGGAAGAATAAGAAATAGTTTTGCACAATTTAATCCCTATACTTTATTAAACTACTCTTTAGAAACATTCTCTTTTGTGTTTAAAAAATGCTAGCATATTGGATACATTTAGCAGAAATCTTAAGACTTAGCCAAGTTCTGGAGTTGAACCTGACCACAGCAGCTGAATAAAAACAATTTTGATGATAGCTGTATGGAAATGTACAATTTTCTCAAATAATAAATATTCTGCTGTGAGTTTTTCCCCTATTTAAAGTGTTGGAAAGAACTACAATATTCTTTAGAGAAACACAATCTGTACTAATCCCCACTAATCTCTGCTGTTTTTTCACCATCCAGCCCCCTGAGATGATGGAATGAAAGCGGGTGTCTCGGCTGTCCACAAGACCAACATCATCAAATCCTATCATGTGAAGTATGAAAGCTAAGAAGTTTGATTTATGAACATTTATGTTAGGTAGAATGCCCAATGGGGGCTGGGCAGACTTTTGGCCTTGGAACTCCTGCAGATTTTATTTTTTTCCTTCAGCCAAACTGAAGTTTTTGGGTTTTTTTTGTCCTCCTTGTCCTACTGTCCTCCTGGCAATATCACCTTACCTTGTTTTCTTGTTACTTATTCTTTAATATTATTGCCTAATGTTAATCGTTTTTCTTCTCTTTTTACTTTCTTTTTGTCATCATGTAAAGTACTTTGAGCTACATTGATGTATAAAAATCAGCTATATAAATAAATGTTGCTTTTGTGCTGAAACACTTTCCTAATTATATTCAATAAACTGAATTGTTGTTTCAGTTATTTATTTTCATTTTTAATAAATTTGCAGAAATGTCTAAATTCCATTTTCGCATTGTCATTCTGGGGTATTGAGTATCGTTTGATGAGGAGAAAAAATGTGAATGATTTTAGCACAAGGCTGCAGAATAACAAAATATGGGAAAAGTGAAGGTGTCTGAATACTTTCTGAATCCATTGTTGCTCCCCAGCTTGTTTTTGTGTGGGCAAATAGAAAATGGCAAGCAAATAATTTAATTATTTAACTAATATCACTACAAGTGGTAAGGGGACCCCCAAGCCCCTAACCCCACCCCACCCCACTCCTCTCCCCTTCCCGTTCACCTCCCCTTGAGACTTTCTGCTGTGTAAAGACCTAGTTTTACTTATTGCCCCTGGAGATGTGAAGATGCAGTGATAATCACTACATCAGTTAATGATCCTTGAAATGAAAAAATATATATTTTTACTTTTTTTAAAAAATTATTTTAATTTTTTGGGCACAAGCAGAGTTGTAGGCAGCCCATATATCTTAACTGAAGGCCAAAGCTGACAGAACAAAACAGCTGGTGGAAAGATATTTCTTGAATCAAAATGTTCAATGTTACATCAGAGCTCTCAGCTTCTTTCCCTTACGATTGCTGATTCAAAGCCTTTGACAAAGGTTTTTGCTGTTAGAAACTCTGTTTCCAAAACTATTTTTTATTACTTTTTAAAACCTTTATATCCTGATTAATACTACATTTTGTCTGCCAAGAAGATCACGCCAAAAACTTTAGTGTGAAAAGTCCAGTCCCTCTACAATATTTAGTTATGCTCTTACATGCAGCTGGAATATGTATTTTACTAGGTAATTATAGCCAACAGTATGCATTCAGCATTCACAAAATCCTGTCACACCTTTCCTCCAAAGGGTTATCTTAGTAAATCCACCACTAATCTCTTTGTTTTTCCATCAACAGTTCACTTTTATGTAATAATCTTTTCTTTGAATTATATATATATCATATTGGAGTGGTGGCTCAGTTGTTAAGGATCTGCGCTGGTATCTGGAAGGTTGCCGTTTTAAACCCCATTACTACAGTACCAGATCCTGCTCCATTGGTCCTTAATGTAAAAATTGCTTCAGTGCCACTGTACCCTGCGCTCTGACCCCCAAAGGTCATGCAAAAAGACACTATCCCCTTGGGGAATACAAAGTGTATCAAATTAAAAAAAAAGAATATTTAAATTAAGAATTTAATATGTAACAGCAAATACATTATTAGAAACCGAGGACTGCATAAATAGTTGTTCAGCGAGGGTAGTTGTAAAAAAATGGAAACAGATCTGCATAATATTAGCTGGAATTTTAATAACAAGGGAAGATTACTTATCTCAACAAGCTTATTGTTTTAATAAAAAGTATTTTCTGTTTTTCATGCACTTTCCATTCATTTCCAGTGGTGATCTAAACTGCGTTGTTCTGAAAGCTGAAATAGATCAGTTTATGATAACTAGTCATTTTAAGAATATTGATGAACTGGACCACTAGCCTGGACCATAAGACTAAAGCGTTTCAATTCTCTTACCCTGTAAGAATACGGGCCCTTTTATCCAGTGATGTACTTGCTTACATATTTCAGCACAGGTCCAAGCATTACAGGTTTTCTGTAGTGAGTAGGATTGACAACAGTACTCCAAATGCCTTCTTACCAGACATTTGAACCGTATAAAAAATGATTGGTTTCTATTCAACAGTTTTTATAATATAACCTAATATTTTATCATCATTTTTATTTTTTTTTTTCTTCACATCTCCTGGGAGGTGCCAATGTTATATGTAGTGTAACCTTAAATCTATTGTAAGCCATAACTGAACATTTTAATAATTAACACTCCTATCGTCTGCATATAGTAATTACATTTTTCTAAACTGAATGGCAGTGTTTGCCTTTGCCCAGTTTTAAACGCTATCCTATGCTATCTGATTTCATGCAGCTGCCACTTTAGTATTTACTATCCAACCAATTTTGCTGTCATCTGTAATTGCCATAAGTTCATTTACCTATCAAAATCTGCATCGAATTTTAAAAAAGTCCTCTTTCAGCATAGATCTGAGAGCCTTCACTAATGATTAATAACCTGATACCATGTGGAGATTTTCCCTTTTATCTGCACTCTTCCCCCTTCTACCCATTAGTCTGCAGTCCAATTTGACACATTACAACTGATGCCAACATATTCTAGCTTCGGGATTACTATTAGTTGCACAAAACTCTTTTTTTGGCATTTTGAAAGCCTAATTAAAATATGCCGTAAGCGTTTACTAGTCTAGGGCCTTATTCAAAAAGTTTTTTTCTTTTTTGGCAGGGACTGTTCCTTTTAAATCCATTTAATGTCAATGTAGTTTTCTAATTTAATTTTGACAGCTTCCATTACATTGTGCAGGCCTATTGATTTATAATAATATTAAATTACCAAAATATGTTTATGTAAATACAACTGTAATACCCTGTGTCTGAATTTTTTCAGCTTTGTTGGATTTTGCACACTGAAGACCTCATTTAAATCCTCAGATCTTATTTTGTCCGTTTGTGTGTTTGCCAATCACACAGAAATGGCTAAACTGGTTCACAAAATTTGGATTTAGGTTGCCATTGGTCTAACCTAAAGTACAGACTATACGGCTATTCAAAAATTTCATTGGGGAGGCAGGTTGTAATAGAAGGCAATTCAAAAACTACACATTATTCCAAAATGTCCTAAATCATTTTCAATCGCTTGATGAGGAGTACTGTACAAGAACAAAGTAGTTTGTACAGTTGTATTGTATTTCTGATGAGACAAATGATAGATTGGCCATCTAACTCTGTGAAGAGGATTATTTGTGTTCTATTTTGTGCATTGTTTTTACTACAATTTTTTTACACCCATTACATGCCCAACCTACTTGGATGAGAGTCTCTTTCTAAATTGCAATTCCCTAGATTTCTTACATTTTTTCAGAACAAAGGAAACTCCCTACAGACGTTTTGTCGTCTTCTTAATGATTTAAGGCTGAGGGGCTGTCCAAAAACAGGGCCTGTTAACCCCACTGAGACATTCCTTGTGTGATTTTGGGCTATACAAGAAATAAATTGTTGTTGTATATGAAATTTCGCACATGCATTACTGTTGAAATAATTTAAAACCTGCACCTTAAGGTTTTTCAAAACTTCCATCAAGAATCAGAGTTCTAATGAAGAGGTGTTTGGGAGGACAAATCCAAAACTGCATTACCACACCAAAATAGTTCAGCCAATGATAATAATTATGATGAAAAGATGAAAGAGAAGTAGCAGATTGCTTCAGCAGAAAGAAATTTAGAGGAGTTAACACTTTCTCCAATGTAGAAACCTCCTCCTCATCTGAGTTCACCTCTGCTATTGCACGTCTTTATTTGAAAACAGCATTGTCAAATCCGGGCAGGTGTGAACGCGACTGAGAATAAAACAGAATTAAAAAAAAAACCCTACCCTTTACAAGTACCATACATTTACACCGGCTGTTACAGACTCAAATCATTATTATTATTGTATAATAATAACAATAAGAGCAGCTCACTACTCAAAACGTTTATTTTGTGACGCGGCAAGGCTCAAACACCCACAACCTGTTGATTATAAGTCAGCAGCTGTACTACCAATGCTGTCGTAACAATGACGTACACTGTTGGTTATAGTCTTGAATAGAAGTGCTCTTGTTTTGTTATATTTGTACCTTTTGTGAAAATGCTTATTTGATAATTGGACTTCAGTCTGCACACATTATACACTTCATGTCAAACATTTTGTCGTTTGTGCTAAAACATGAAAAAAGTTAGGTATGTGTTCAACATTTCTGTCATGCTACACTTACATAGATCTTTGTAGACACAGAACACACATGAAATGCTTGTGTTCCAAATAACAATATATTATTTACACTATACAGCTCCCAGTACCTCACTAACAGATAAACAAGGCTTGAGCTTGGAGAGTGATTTTTGCCATTTCTCTATGGGATAGCAGGCTACTTGGGGTTATCGACACATTTACAACATAATACACGCTGACAGAGAGGTGCAAATGGATTTAAGGTGGGCCTGTCTACAAGTTTTTTCATAGGCTTTGGTAATTCTATTGATAAATGTATCACAGGAGAAAGAAACTGGAATGAGACTTTAAACCTCATGATATTTCCTATACAAATATAAAAATGGACTAGGGAATTTGAAGAACAAATAAAGTAAACAGGATCACTGGAAAAGGGGTGAGATACAAGCAATGTTCAAATTTGAATAGGGTTTGTTGATTATTTGGTTTTTAAGGTGGAAGATCACTGTAAGAGCCAAATATCTCATGTTAATGTTAATTATAAATTCATATAACCTTTTGGTTAGTTTGAATTCGAATAGAATATAGCTTTCACATAAATAATTAATTCTATTTTACTAATTTACTAAATTAATGTAAAGTTTAGTGATATCCCTGTGGGACAACAGAATGCTCGCATATGGTAGTTTGTCAGCAAGAAAGAAACATGAACAGAAACTGTTGCAGAGAGATATTAAGAGCATACAGTTTTCTGACAGGCATGTATATTATTGACTGAAAAAGAAAAAAAAGGATTTAAATTTTTCACTTGACCATTACAGATACAGTGAGGCATTATGCAGACATATTGTCAGTGTTGTAAAGGAACCCCAATAGGATTTCTTGACCCACTTCTGCTGAATAATTTGTTGGCTTTTGTTCAGTGTCAGTGTGTCAGAGAGAGAATGTACAGCATTGTTCATAATGGCACTCAGCTTTATTTTAATTATCTCCTTTGCTTCAACTTCCGGGGATCCAGATTGTGTCCCATAACAAATAATTAGTTTGATGATTTGGTGGGCCTCTCTTGAAGTGATGTTACTGGCCCAGCAAACCACAGTACTGAAAATCATGCTGGCCAACACAGACTTGTACAGTATGTGAAAGATTTCCACATTAAAGGAATGCAGTATACTCAGAAAAAAGCAATGCACCACCTCTACATCGACTCCCTGAATAGTGACCAGGCAACCTATAATACTACCTTTCAAATACTCTGTAATCCCAATAATCAGTACACTATTACAATGATTTCTGTCCTCTTATTTAGTCAACTTGGCATTTAAGCATGCAACCTGGGCCTCTAAAGATGAGATCTTCTTTTTCTTGCTAACCAATAGAATTTGTCATCTTACCAAGGTCTTCAGGAAGTTTCATCTTCTGAACTTTCACCACCGCCAGATCTCTATGGAATATCACCATCTGTTGGATTAAGTCTTGTGTTGCAGTGAAACGAGACTTTATACAGTATTTTCAAGAAGGGTGTCCACCCCCTCTGCACTAATTTCATGTAAAGAAACTTCTTTGCCAGGTTGGAGGATTCAGTGAACTTTCCGAGAAGCAGATGACATCTTCAAAAAGAAAGTGTTTAATATTCAACAAGCAAATAGTATTATTTTAGGAGGTTTAACAATAGATGCAGAGTAAAGAAGTGACCAATGCAGAAAAGCTACAAAATCACATGTTCATCTACAGCAGGGGTGGGCAGATTCAACCCTGGAGGGCTGCAGGTTTTTGTTCCAACCCAATTGCTTAAAAGAAGAACGTATTGCTCAAGTAACACTTCTGCTTCACTTTGGTTGTCTCGGTCATTAAGATTTTGAACCTTTATTGCTTATTTTAATCTTAAACAGCTGTAGTCTTGATTTTAAATTGCTCATTATTAGCAATAAGATGCAAATGGCAAAAGAAAACAGCATTTCTCCATTTAGCTTGTTTCCTTTTACACCTGTGTGTATTTATCATGCATTATTGGGTTTAATTAAATACTTGGAAGGAAGGTGAAGAGAAAAAAGTGAAGCACTGAGAATAACGTGCCTCTTTTAGACTTCAAATCATTTGGATGATATCCTTAGAAAGGAAAAAAAAATCTAGGATATGAAAATGACTTGACATGGCAGAGTTAAAGCACTAGCAAGCCATTAAATTAAATAATTGACAAGGATTGGTTTTTAATTAAGCAACTGGGTTGGAACAAAAACCTGCAACCACTGCGGCCCTCCAGGACTGACTTTGCCCATCCGTGATCTATGGCTATAGGTCTTGTAGTAACTCTTCAGTAACTAGTAATTAAAGGCTTTGTGTATCATACATTATTAGTTAAGCAGGTTACATTGTTCATTTATTGTAATGTGTCTTTTAAGATATATTAAAAGTAGAAGGCAAGAGGAAGAGAAGTAGAAAAAATGAGACAGTGGGATGTCATCTGAAAGAATCTAAAAGAAACACACTTGACAGAGAACATGGCTAATGAAAAGACTGTTTGAAAATCCAGGAAAAAAATGGCTTCCAGCCATGCTACCAATGGGCAGTGGTACTGTTGATGAGGATAATGCAGAAATGACTTATTTTCTATTGCAGCTTGTATTACAATGTGGTACTCAAATCCTGAAGCTTTACTTTATATAAATTATATAAAGACATACATCATCCTAATTTCTCTCTACTATTCCTCATTACCATTAAACTGGTCACTATCAGGTTGCAAGTTTTAAAGACCTATTCAGATCAAATTTCATTCCACTCCTTGTGAGCATCCATTATATACCACTGACTGCTGGGAAGAATCAATAAAGTTAAAATGAGCATTTTGCGAAGTTCTTGTTCATTTTTCAAAGACATGTAGTCCACTCTATATAGTTAAGTTCTTTTTTAGGAATTTTGATGGAGTTATATCATCATTTATATCAAATAAAAAGCCCACTTGGGAATACTCTGCTGCTTCAGTGACCTACTGTATAATAGCTTCCTGTTGTTTTGTCATGATGGAGTAAAAGTCCATCCATCCATCCTTTCACTTTCTGAACCCATTAGTTCCAATTCTTGTTTGCAGGAAGGCTGAGCTTGGAGGCTCTGATAACAAAGCAGGAGACAGCCTTAGACAAGCACTGAAATAGTAAACATGCTGTGTTTCTCAAAATTCATTGAGAATCTAGCACTATAATGTACAGAATTTTAATACCTGTAATTAGTGTGGTTTACACTAATGTTGCAAGATATGAGTCCCCACTTAAACCAACTAGCTTAGTATGAGCATATTGAAGCACCAGAATTCTTTAAACTTGTGTTTCTGAATCCATGGGTCATCAGCTTAAGTTAAAAAAAAAATAATCAGCCATTTCTTTAATGTTTTTTGGGGCTATTGATTTCAGATATCAGTTCTGCACCCAATCAAAGTGACATCCTCCTCCTGCATACTGAGGAATTAAAATGACTGACATTATGTCCAGTTACAAGTTGGAGATCATCACGTAAGCACCAAAGAAATCACAATGAAACTCTCCAATGCCAGTGCATTCTATAAACAACATGGGACTATGGATTGTCCTCAGTCTTTATTGGGTTGAGGACAGTCCCTTGACAGTGAGGGGCAGGTGGCCCCACCTCCTGGGGAACCACTCACAAGACACATGGAACATGACAGAACAGGCATAGAAATAAAATAATGCACAAAACTAATAGGAAACGCTAAATATTGAAAATAAATAACTCCAATAAAACTATTAACATTAACAAAAGATTAAAAAATGGAGAGAAAGGAAATGAAGAAGGAATCCAGCCAGGGAGGAACCCTGGCTGAAAAATAATAATAAGCGCATTTAAGGAGAGACAGTATATATAACAAGCTAAAATAAGCAAAATTGATGAACATAAATATATGAGAAATAATCATACAATGACAAAAAAACTATACAAAATATCAAGAGACATAAATACACATTAATCCAAGACAGTTTGGACTTTATCTTGCATCTCCTCCATGATAACCAAATCATCAGCATAGAGTATATCACAAAGCACATCTCTTGTCACATCTTCATGTACTGCATCCATAACTATTACAAAAAGTAGTAGGCTGAGGCATGGGCCCTAGTGAACCTTCACTCCAATTTGATTTTCTTGCCATTTCTGTCTTTGGCTGTCTTTACTAAACTTTTTAAGCCTACTACATGAAATTTCATTTGAACCAGACATTTCAACCTATACCTTCTGCTTAAATTTGCTCAACCTGTCTTTCAGTTTCCGTGTTCTTATTCATCAAGTGGCTGTTTCATTTTGCCATTTTCAGCTATTTCCATGATGAGGATTTGATATGGCTGGAAATTTTATCTTGGTATCACTTTGCAGTTTCTTGCACTTTTACTCTGACATTTCCTTGCAATGCAATAATCAATTGGGTTTTCATGAGATCCATTACAATATGCTACAAATGCCTCAGTCTTTTCATAATAGATCAACACAGTAAAGGGAACTAAGTGGAAAAAAATGAATGATGAATTGAAGAGAACATCCAGAAGAACAAAGTTTAAGCAGTAAAGTTCAGGAATTGCCAATCAAACAAAGGGTAAAGCATCTGAGGAACACAAAACTGATCACAGGTTTTCCAGTTCAGTCCTGGGGTACCACTGTAGCTGCAGGTTTTTCATTCCATTCACTATACCTTGTAAATAATCTATTGCAATGCAATATTTACAAATAACAGAAATGTAGACATTTTTATGTTTTCATAGCTTTAAATGCTTAACTTTCATTTACCATATTCTTTCTAAAGCAACTTTTTAAGTGGAATGTGATCCCTGAGAATTAATGACCAACAATAGAGCCGTGGCCATTATGGCTGCTAGAGCACTACCAAACAGATTTTTTCCAGCTATAAGCACAAGGGGTTGACATATAGCACCAAACCACAGGCACAGTAAAACTCAACATAATATCAGGTTCAAATAAATAATTTTTACTGGACAACACACCTTCTTTACCAGAACAAAGGCTAAATAAACCTTTCAAAATTCTCTCCTTCCACCTCCAAGAGTATTGCCCACTGCCTCCAGACTCAATTTAAGTGAGGCAGCGGGTTTTCTTTTAAACTTGACTCAGGAACTGCTTCTGGTCTCCTGTCAAGGTTGTCTGGAGTATTTCCAGTTCCTGTGGAAACAGGACAGTCCTCCCCCAGCAGTGCCCTTAGGCGGTCCCCAAAGACCCCAATAGGGCCGTGTTTCCAGACTTTAACTTCTATGCCACCCTGCAGGTGTCTTAAACTGGTTTTGCCTTGAGGAACATTGCCTCCTTTTGTGCAGGGGAATTAACTGCTCCCAGTGATCCTGTTTGCCTTCTCCTTCCATTGTGGCCTCCTAGCCTGGAATGAATCCTTCCTTTATCTTGGCCAGAATGCATGTCCTTCCTTTCTAGTACCTACACAGCAAAAAATCACAATCATAAACTTAAACTGAATGCTTAATTTTACAGTATAAGATAAATACATTTTTAATTGCTTTAAATTATGTTAAATAATGTGTTTTGTTTTCAGAAATTAGGTTGTTTTTTTAAAAAAAATATTCCAAATAAATGCATTACTGATGCATTTAGAAGCAGTAATAGGTTATCCATCTATACAGCTGGAACATCTGCTAATAGCACCCAATCCTGAAAGTTTCCATTTCTCCTGATTCAAACAAATGCACTTTTCATTAGCCAATCAGCAATGTTTGCAAGATTAGGTTAGGGTGATAAGGAGAACGTCCTTGTCCAGTCAAGCGGGTACACAAAATCTTAATATCCATTCAGATGGGGATTCTTGTTAAATAGTTAAACATTTAGTAGTTAGGAGCAGATAAAGCAGATATTGTCATAAAGCACCACTCAGGTGGCTGTGGTAAGGCTTATTTGAGAACTTTTAGCGTATATGGTCCAGTTTTTGTGATAAATCTTTGGTGGAGCTACTGGGGAAGATTTCAGTTCCCAGCAGTCAGCAGGGGTTAATGTAAGTAAGCACACAGTTTAAGGGAGTCTGCATTCTGCAGAAGCAAAAATTTGCAGGTGGAGCTGGAATGGCCTTTCATATTCAACATTGCAGTGTGCATATGACACCTTGCACAATATAAAATGGTGTGACTTTTGTCTGTAAAGAGTGTATCTGGATACAACATGATCCACATACTTTAGATATTTATATCCTAAGAAATATCATTTTCCATAGCTGAACTAGTGCATATTCCATAGTATCAGAGTAAGATTTCAGTACTCTGTCAACAGCAGTGAAAGGACCTCCAAATTGCCAAATTCAAACTTTTAAGGTATAATAATGAAAATCATCAGCTACACATTGTATTGCTAGGATGACTGTGGTGGTGAGCAGTGCAGACATAGGAACAAACGACACAGAGTGCTGAAAGGAAGCAGCTACTTATGTGTTATACACTGGCATGCTAATCAGTGGGAAGTGGCTCAAATAACTAGAACATTAAAAAAAGAGCAAAAACTTAAAAAGCAAGACAAAGAAAAATATTGTAACATAACACACACAAGTGCCTGCTACATTTTAACAAAAACAACTGCTTGCTTAATGAAGGTCAGAGTGCAGTTAAAAGGATGAACATGTAAAATTACAGTTGCCCAAAGGACTGAACTTAAGAAGCACCAATTTAAGCCTTTTCTTATTAGCAAGCACACAGTAACAAATGAGCATGGCACTGAAAGTTAAGCATTTGAAGCTATAGCAAAATACAGACTTCTGAGTTTTTTTAAATATCATTATCTAAATGTAACTAAATGTAAAATAACAAAAGAAAAGAAGCTGACTAATTAAACAAGTAGATCAAGCAGATGAAAGCCTGACCCACTGATTTGTGAAAGTGGTTGGAATAAAAACTGCTGCCACTTTTGTACTCCAGGATTGAACCCGAGAACCACTGATCTAGACTGTCCACATTTTATTTAGTTTATTGAAAAAAGGACATTCATGAATTATTATTATTATTATTATTATTATAGTGTTATGTTCAAACACACCGTAGAAGCCCTCAAAAACTCTTTTCAAATTTGAGGAGGATGACCATGACCTCTCAACATGTACTATAATTTCATAGTGGTCAACTTCATCAACATCACATATAACAAGGCTGAAAATAAAAATAATAATATTAAAATAAGATGCAACTTTTATTTCATCAATTCTAACAGCTCCCAAACCTTTTCTGACATGTGTGTGATAATATATATATCTGTCACTACAAGCATGTATGAACATTTTATGTGGGATTGGTATTGTTTGAATTTGTAAACTGTGATGGGCAATTACATTATTAATTTCTCTGCTGGATCTTTCAAAGTTAATATCATTTAGGTATTTTTTTAATGCAATTTACATGGTGACATATAGCTTTGTATATTTCACTTTTTGATTCTTGTGTGACATGACTGCTTGAATTTGTTCTTTTTACAGTGGTGATTAGTTTTCAAGTAAGCCAATGATTTCACTTATGGAACTTTACTCCCTTTTATGGATGTATGGATTGCTGTGCCAGAAATTCAACATAAAAAAGAGCACAGCATGAGAAGCAAGAAACAGGAGGAGACTGTACATTTTGAAGTGGACTCTTGTGGAAATTCTCTGAAAGTGAAATTGGCTGAAGGGTGAAAGTTAGACCACCTGCATACTGCAATGCAAAAATAGCAGTAAAAAAACAGAAAAAAAAACAGATTCATATGAATTTTCTTTTTGTTAATTACCCTATTTAGGCTCTCCCAACTACATACACTTTAAGTTTTAAGAGGTCAAGTAACTTTTGCAAATCACTTTAAAAATTGTATCCATTCATTTTTAAACTTTACTTTGGCATTTTTTTCGCTTTTCTTTATTCATTTCTCCAGAAATCTACCATATCTTGCCTCAATCTTTGTGAGACTTTATGTCTTCAGCAGAAAATCATGCATATCAAGGAGTCTGAGGGTAGTCCTAATTTCTAATATAGTATCAGAAAGAAGGCAGCTTTATAACAACCTTAGGACATTTCCTCATTTTCATGCCTCTAAACCAAAAGCATACTGGTTCTCAAGCTCTTGCTTTTGAAAAACTACATCAGTTTACTCACCCATCAAGACTAACAACACATTACAGTAATTCTACACACCTTAGGCTTCTCAGGATGCAAGGCAGTTAAGTTTTACGTTATACAGCACCTTAAAATAGTAAACACCAGGCTCTTTATAAGAACAAAACATGTTACCATACTTTAATAATACAGTCATTGACTTTCTCTGGGTCACACAGAATCAGTGACTGAACAGTCAAGTGTTTAAAGTAAAATGCCTTTAACTACCAGCTACTAAAAATATCAGATATCCATTTCCATAATTGTTTAGCATACAGAAGGACTCATTATGTATTGTGTCATTTCACATGACAACTTGCATGAGTGCAAAGTTTAAAAAAAATACCAGTAAGATATATTGTGATAAAGATGAAAGAGAGGTGAGCCTGAGTAGCTACAGTATTTTCTTGCATTGCATACGCAGAAGCGTAAGGTTTAAATGATTTGGAGCATGCCTCCAATATTAACCTTGGACAGAGTTATAGCTCTGTAGACACTTTGACCTAAAATATTGCTGCAGGGAAAAACAATATTAGACTTGGTTGAGTCCCTGGGGAAGCTGTTTTTCAATTGTATGGTCCAGCTTTTGACAGTACTGCAAGATTCGCATCAGCCACTGCATATCAACAGATTCTGTACAGGCTTTATGCAACTTTCCAACTATAATAAAGCTCTCCATTCCTTAGCAAAAGAGGTTTAAAAATGAAATAGAGCTGTGAGATTTTTTTTTTTTATTATTTTTATTATTAATTTTATTACAATCCATACAAAACAATCAAGTTTTTACAAAAAGAAAAATTGAGTTAAGAACAGATCAATCCCCAGAGCTGTGAGATTTAAAGTTTATTAGTGATTTTACTTTGAATTCGATATTGTTTCCTATTAATCTATAACAAATAATAGAATTGTTTTTGTAAAGTTGAGTGTGTATATGTATAAATAGATAGACAGATAGATAGAGTGTATATATATATATATACTGTTTCAAATATTTAATATATTTTAGGATGTAGAGTATCAGATTCTAAAGTAGCATTTCACTAAATCCTTCTGACATGTTTTAAAAGTTCTTATTTTGGAAATACTGCATCTTTTTTCAAGTGTCCATTTTTTCAAAAATAAGTCGTTTCTTTTTGTCTGCTTTTTGATGGTATTTGGAATATTTAAGGATGTACTACCACCCTCTTATAACCCTACTGATTTTTATTTATAGTGTAGCATCCCGGACAGGGTGTAGCCTGGCAGATGAGGGACTGCTGAGTCTAGTGGGGAGGGCAGAGAGCAGCACATAGGACTGCCATCAGGGAAATGATTAACATTAAACAGAACAAATATGTGGGTGGTACCCTGAACAGAGATGCTGGAAAGGGAGGCGGGGGATTCTGTACAGGTCGGGGGGTGACAAGAAGGTGTGGTATATAAGTGGGAGGTGCAAGCGTTTAAGGAACCGGAGCATCTCTCATGGCCTTAGCAATGAAAGATTGATAATTTGAAATAGTTCATGTTTCCTTCTTTGTTGTTTTACATTCATACATTTTTTTGCGCTGTTAAAAGTTAACTGTTCTTGCAATCATTTCTTTGTCCTGCTGTGTCATCCTTCCAAACCTGTTATGAAATTGTTGCTACAATATTCCCTCCCAATATATAAGCAAATTTTTTAGTTGACAAATGAAGCACTAATTAATTATGCAATTCAATTAGTAATATATCCTTCAAGAAATGACAGGTAAAATAACAAGCTTTTTTGTGATCAACTGCTTATTGAAAATATAACTGTCAATGGCATAGTGTTGTACAGAAGTAATAATCCTTTACCCTCACAATACTCTCCCTTATTGGGTTTTTAATTTAAGTAATTAATTGTTTAGGGTTACTTTTGTAACATTGAATAAAATATTGCCTGTTTGTGTTGCTGATGTTGACATGGAAAGTTTTATGACTTCTACCTCTCGTGACAGCCATCTTTGCTGTGAGGTACCATTGTACCTGTTATACTACAACTTCTTCACATGTCTGACAGGTGCACTGTGAGTGGTAACACTCCCTCATTCTTTGCAAATGTTCAAAATTTAAAACTTCTGCAGTTCCCGTTTTATTTGTACTCCTTACTTTGTAGGCTTCTCTCATTAACTGGCCATTGGACTTCCTAGATGACAAGCCAAGTCCTCTGTCTATTTTAAATTTGATTTGTCCTAATCCTCAGCTACAATGTTACACTTTTGATGACAGTGTTACAGCTTTGAAGCTATCATACTTTAATCTTTATGAAATCTCTAACATTTTCACCAGCCAACAACTCCCATCTAAAATAAGAAATATGGATAATGCCCAAACACATGAAACCAAATTATATATGCTGATCAAAGACAGTGCATTTCACTAATCACTCTTTTTTATTTTGCAGTTTTATCTGAGTGGAGTTTGCCGGTTTTGTTTATATTTGGAAAGATCTTCTGCTTCCTCCCACACTGAAAAAGATGTGCAAATTAGGCTTGTTAAAAAATCTGCATTGTTCTTCCATGTATCTGTTATAGACATGCTGTATGGATTCATGATTTATACTAAATGCTCACAACCTTAATTGACAAAGTGGATGCAGAACAGAGTGTATATGGCAGCCCCAAAGATTTAGGAATAGACTTATGGTGGAAAAAGCAAAAAATGTGGCAGACAAATGGCCAATAGTTCGCATTTCTATTACCTCTAAGTTAAAAATAAATTGAAAAAAAATGTGTGTGCCTATACTTTACAATGCTTCTACACTAATCTGACCCCAATTTAGGTAAAGTTAAAATATGCGACAAGGAAAGAACATCATGCTGGGATATACTGCTTCGATGGCAACCTCCAGTTGTCTACTGTGTTGTGATAAAGGCCTACTGGGGAAGCTGTAGGTATGCTTGAGCACTCACTAGCAACAAATCAAAGAAAATGATCACTTTACAATGGGATAGTTTCCACAGTATGTAATCAAGCGTATGTATATGTGGTGATGATAAAACAGTCTAGTATGAATATTGTTTATGATATTAATTATGAGTTCCATGAGAAATATATGCAACATAACTTGTTCTCTTTGTGTTCTTCCAAATTTGCTGCCATTGAAAGTGACTGAAATACAACACAGATACACTAGCAGCACTACAGTGTTGGAGCTGATTTCCCCAATTTGCACATGAACTTGATGTTAGCACGTTTTTCAAACTGCGACATTGCGCTGAATAACTATGCACATATCTAATTCAAAGAGTAATTACAACAATTCTACATGCTGAAACCAATTCAGATCTGTTGTAAGTGGTCTACAGACGTGCTTCGTTCCCCTCCACAACAATGTGTGCATAATCTGATCTCTCACTCTCCCGCTATATCAAACCTTTGGGAACTTTTTGACTGCCCCTCGTATACCACTCGCTGAATATGATGAAGCCCAAGAAGACCGAGGCAGATTTTAAATGTAGGTTAATTTATTATCAAATGTAGTTGGGAACAATTTAAAAACTACTATAATAAAAGTATACTACAGGTAACAGTATATGGGTATTGTTGGCAAGAGCAACTTTTGAAAATATATTCACTGAAAACAGTTAAAACACACAATATAAACATTTTTATCAATAGAAAAAAATGCAACCCACCGTTAATGTAAAAAAATTAAAAAAGCCAAAAATAAGTATAACTTATTATATTATAACTTTAACAACCACCAACAACCCTTTTCATAAAAGAAATGGTTCAAGTTACACGATTAAAAATATATTTTTAGCCACGGGCCAAATGTTGGTAAATTTCTCAAATCAGTTACACTAAAAATAAAAACACAGGGCAGATTTCCTTAAATTTTCAATTTTGGAGATCTTTAAAATTTGGCAATGATATACAATTGTAATGTAGTATTTCATTATGAAAATGATCTTGCACAGTTGAACTCTATCTTTAAC